>NW_015151502.1:162038-178301 GCF_000732505.1 Cyprinodon variegatus
TAAAAAAAATAAAAAAAATTGTAGCAGCGAATCGTCATGTTTTGTAAGCTGATTAATTGAACTTTTTCCAAATTCTGTCAGAAGAAAAGCCCAGACATCTTTCCCATCTAAAAATTCACAGAGTGCTTCTCTTTGCTCCTTTTTAAAAAAAGAAATTGTCGCTATTTTAGCTAAAACAATTGCGGTGTCGACAAGTGAGTCCTCCAGCGTAGTCATGTTTGTTATGCCCCAGCAAGGCCTTTTTCACTGTCCAACCCATAAAAAACACTGCTGGCATGTCATTGGTCCGACCCGCTGGTCGTTATGAGATGGACGTATTAGCGGGAATCTTTCAAGATGGATTTGTTGTGAGACTGAAACCTCAGATGTCGTGACAATCCAGCTTTCAGCGCAAGGTTAGATTATCTGACCTTCCTGCCTAAATCACAGTCATAAACACCTATTTCAAGAAAAATTGGCCTGTATTTAAATTTCTTTAGTTTATTTTTCAGTTCGGGGGGCAGAACCAGTTTTAGATATTTGATTCTAGTTTAGTTTTAATTAGCTGTAACTTTTTATTAAATAACTCAGACCTCAATTTCAGTCAAAATAACCACGATCATATTGAACAGCCATAGTTTTAGTTAGCTATAGTTTTATTTATTTATTTATTTATTTATTTATTTATTTATTTGTTTTCGTTTTAACTATATAACCCTGGTAAAGGTGTGAATATTTTAGCAAGGATCTAAATGATCAAGCTTTCTGCTTCTCAGAGACTAAAGAAGAAAAAAAAAAGAACCTCACCTTCAGTTTGTGCAATTTGCTCATCAAACCCTCGATGGTGAGAAAAATCTCATCCACGTTTTTTATCACGTGGCTTTGCTGTGCAGCTTCTGCTGGGCCCGTTTCCTCTTCTTCTTCTTCTTCTTCTACATCTAATTCCAATTGCATAGTTTCTGTCTCTGATTGGCTGAACTCTGAGCAGCAGGCCGCTGCTTCATCCTCTGGTTGAATCTGTGCCGACAACACTTCCTCTAGACGCAGAGGGACGCGGTTGGCGGTGGGTGTGGCAGGGTCACGGACGTCATCGGTGACGCTCTCTCCCTGCTCTGAGGGTAACACCAGATAGAACATGTTCCCTGGAAACCAGAGAGGCGATTTTAGTTTGACATTTTCACCTCAGCTGCAGGTTATTTTTGATTACTTCAGTAATTTAAGTTTGTTTGTGTCATAAAACTGAAGCAGGCGACTCATTTTGCCTCCATTACCCTGCTGGTTGACCTCGCCTCTAGACTGGGACGGCAGGTGGGAGGGGAGGCTGACATCATCAGTGATGCCATCAGGGGCAGAAGAAGAAGGAGTAGGAGGAGGAGCACCCGCAACCACAGCTACACATAGAGGACCAACGTGTGACGAAGAGTGAAAGAGTGAAAGAAAGCGGAAAGGTGAAGAAGAACAAAAAGTTTGTTTTTTTGATTTTTGCAGGCAAATTAAATTTAAAGAATAAATAATCACAGGTTGAAAAGAAACATGCAAAGACTCCCAGAATTCAAAGACTAATCATGGTCAGATAATAGCAGCGTTTCCATTACCCCTCAGATTGCGTGAATTGTTAATTTAACGGACGTACCGCAATTGCGAAACTCTGAATCTTTCAAATTAGAAGAATATCATCATAGTTCTGTGCACATTTGCATCGGAAACGCAGCTAATATCTTTAATTTTAGTCATCATCACCAGTGAGGATTAAAGGATTAAATATAAGAAAAAGATCATTTAACGTTAGACCTCGCAGCAGTTTTTTTACCTTTCCTCACAACCTTGAAACTGGTTTGCCTGCTGGGTGTGGGCGGATCTTCTGGAGGCGGAGATTCTGGAGGCCTAGCTTTTGGGGGCGGAGCCTCTGGCTCCAATTCATTGATGCAGAAGTCGAGCACCGTCTCCAGGGACTCCTGTCGTCTCCTCTCGGCATTTCCGTTGCTCATGGTGTTGGTGGGGGTGTCGTCTGTATCGTGGCTCCACCTGTCCTCCTCTACATGCGGTAAAATGAGCCTTCGTAGAGTTTCCACTGTGGAGGAAACGAAAAATAAGAAGGATTGAAAATGTTTATCATCATATAAAACCTTCAGAACTTCCGGTTCTGATTCTTTCTCACCATCATGTAAAGCTGCTTCCGCTACGCCGACTCCCTGGTCCTCATCGCTGCCATCAGCGTCAGGTTGCTCTGTAGGAAGGTCGCCCAGTTCGTGGTCATTATGGGATGGAAGGCTCTCCATGAAGTCTGACTGCTCCTCCACAGGATGGACTGATGGATTAAAAAAGTAGAAGCATTAAAAACAACCATAGAAGCTTCAGTCGCAAAAGGAAGAAACACAAAGTTTTATAGATGGAGAGAGAATAAAGTATTAGACGTAAGGAAAGGAAATCCTTACATTAACACCTGAACTAAACAAAAACGTAAATAAATGAGTAAAATAACAAAAAGGATTGTCTTTAACACTTCATTTAAACAAGGTTTATACAGGAACGAGTAACTCTAATTTAATGCTTTTTAATGCTCTTAGAAATAATTTTAATGCCATCAACAAGTACCCATGATATATATATATATATATATATATAACATAACATAACGTATGTTATTTGCTTTTAGTGTGAACATTTGTTCTCTTGATTAGATTTATTTTCAAAATTATTTTCCCCTTTCAGATCACTTTTTTTTAACTTTAATAAAAACCAAAAAAACAACTTCATATTCCTCTTTAAACACTGAAAAAAAAAACAAAGTTTCTCTGGATTCTTTTCTTGAGCAAAACAGATCAGTGTTTTTTTTTACCTTCAGTTAAAACTGGTGAACTTCTGTTTGAACCAGGAGAACTAAAAAAAACAAACAAAAAAAAAACATAATCAATTATTTCATAGAGCTGTGCTTTAAAAATGTAGCATTAGAAAGTAACTGCTAAACCTACAGTAATTAAAGTTGTTTTCAGTGACAGCAAACATTTAATCACAACCTGATTCTGAACAGGAGAAATACTCACGGAACAGGAAGTGATCTGTGATTGCTCTCTTTCAATCCACTGGTCGTCTTTTCAAGTAAATCTATCCAGCTGTGAAGCAAACAGCAAAAAGTCAGAAACTCATTCAGATACAGAGAAGAAAAAGTTTATTTTTAAAGAAAAGAAGAAGGAAGCTGGTCTGTGATCTAAAAGAGTCAAAGGAACCAGCTTACGTGTCTTTCTCAGATGGAGAAGCTGCCACCAGCTCATAGATCTGTGTCTCCGTGGTGCTGATGATGTACAGAGCTTTTTTATCTGGCACCAAAACAAACAAAAGCAGGTATTTGATTAAAAAAATGAACGAGACGTTCATCTAACTTGGTCCAATTCCTCCTGCAGCGTACCTGTAGCTACGGAGCGGACGATCAGAGAGTCCAGCTTCACCAGAGGGCTGAATGAGGTCTTGTTGTCTATGCTGCCCCCGCCTCCTCCTCCCAACCAGCGGGACGGATAGCGCAGCTGCAGCCGATCATCCGGGCCTTTCTGGAGGAGGAGCAGGCAGTCTGTCAGCAGCAGCGCCTGGATCTCTGTAGGAGGAGCACAGCAGGGGTTAGCAGGTCTGACGAGGCGGCGCTGCGCTGATCGCTGTCAGGAAAACCCACCTATCTGCTTGTCTTTGTTTATCTTCCAGATGAGCGGACCTTCGTGGATCATCGTCTTGGCGGTGAGGTCCAGACTCTAAACGACAGAGAGGTTAAGTTATCAGAAATAACTTGTGACAGAACGCCGTCACCAGGCTGAATGAAGGCCTTCTGTCCCACCTTGAACTGAGGCGCGGCATCCAGTCGGCGCTGGTACTGACTGAGGCGCTGCCGGTGCTCCGTCTCCCTTACGTCCTCGTTGACCGCCTTCAGTATCCCACGGAAACAGGCCTGGGCGCGCTGAAGCGACGGGAGGTCCGACGACCCGGCTGCAGGAGAAACGGCGGCAGGTTTCTTTGTAAATCAGATTGTTTCCATGGAAACGGCGTCGCTTAGAGAGCGGCTTGCTCACCCTCTGTGTGTTTGATGATCTTGTCGAGCAGCAGAGGGTATTTGGTGAGTCTCTGCATCTCAGACACCAGCAGGTCTTTCAGCTGCAGCCTACGACACTGAGGACTCGCCTCACACTCCTGAGTCAGAAACATTACGTCAAAAAGACGCAAAGCTTCTACGTTATTATGCTTTTCATTTATAACCAGTCAAGAAATATTAACTTTATAGGATAAAGAAAAACTAATAAGATAATATTACATAGAATACATTTTATCACTGCTGCACTTTAAGAAATGGAAATGTCTTGAGAACGTACTGAACAAAATCTTTTTTTCTATACATCCTGTGTGTACGAAATGATGATAAAGTTTGTCTAATGCTACGTTTCCAAGCAGCAGAGGCAGCAGAAGCAGATAGTTAAAATGCAAAGTCAACGGTTGACGCGCATCTTGGCGCAGCAAAAAGTCTAGAAGCGCTTCTGAGCAGCTTATGAAAATTCTCATGAGCTTCTGAGCATCTGACGCACACGACCTGCTGCGAACGCAGCAGCTGCTGGAGTAAAAAAATTTAACTTTTTCTGCTCGACACGCCACATCAACCAATCAGAGAAGCTAATCTGGGAGCTGGAGGAGAGACAGACACTGCTGCTGTAGATCGCTGTGATCACTGAAACTGTTGATTAAAGTCGTAGGGAAATGGCCGTTCCAACTGTTTCTCCCAAGTGGTGCACGACTTTACAAGAGTGAAGTGTCAGAGGTCGTTGATGAGTCTCCTCCATCATACATTTTTTATTAAGAGGAGGAAAGCGGGGACGAAGTTGTTGTGGAAGAGGACGCCAGGGCGGCAGAAGCTTGGTTTGGTGTAGAAGGCTTACAGCCGTACATGTTTGAGTCCTTGCCTCACAACGCTGCCAGTTCTGTTAGCTCTACGCCTGCTGAAGACACAGACGTCCATCCCTGGTAACACTGGGACGCAACTCAATAGGAAAGTAAATTATTGTTATTTTAACCTTTGCGTATATTAGGTGCGACATTTGAATCAAGATGCTATGACCAAAAAAATGTGATTGACAGATGACCGTTGATGTATGATTGGATGAATTTAGGTGTTCAGGCTGACGTATAACTAACTGGCCTGCATAAGATAACCAAAAAAACACACACAGATTTAAAGACAGGATTTTTTTTTTAAATAGAAATTTTCTAAATTTTGGGACAATATCGTCTGATAAAGAGTACATTTATATACATGTTTTAGCCAGAATGATTTGACATTTAAATATGATTTCCCTACGGCTTTAAATCAACTTGCCAGCAAAATATGTTTGATTTTATTATCCTGGTGCCTGCAGTTTGGATTATGTACGTAAAAAACCCCTTCCAGCCGCCGTGAACAGTAGCGGAAAACCGCACAAAGGTGACCGGGCCAGAGGCTATTGAACAGGATTCCTAGTGAAAGCGCACCGCCGGTGTACGGAGGTCTGAGCGGCCACAATAGCGAAATATTATTTGAAGCTAGGATTGTAATCTGGATTAACTGCACAGATTAAGTTTTCAGGTGGACTTTCTCACTTAAAAACATTAAAACTACTTACCTACTTTAACTACTTTGCCCACTGATCACAGCAAATACAGCTGCCATTGTTACAGGCAAAGAAATTATAGAGTAGCTCCACCCACACCTGCCTTTCCACCGCGCAGCTAGAGCAGCAAAGATGCTTCAGCCACACATCAGAACTAAACTTGTACAAGAATAAAAAATGAAGCAGCACGCCTGTTGCTTTTTCTGCTGCTTGCTGTGTGAATGCAGCATAAGTGTCTAATATATGTAAAAATACAAAAAACAAATAAAGTTTTATGCCAAAGATGCACACCATACACCTTACAGGTTGATATAGAAATAAAACCAATGCATTCAGATATGCTAATAGGAGCTGGGCTAATATAGGATGTCTGAACTCGCTGACATGTCATTAATTCAGACGGTGCAGAGTTTGAGGGACGCTGACCTGGATGATTTGAGCAAAGCGCGACTCTTTCCGTTTTTTGTTCTTGATGAGCTCCAGAGCCTGAGTCTGCTGGCAGCACAGCTGAGACACCTGCTCCTGAAACTCGTGTCCGGCTGCACCTTCGACCTGCAAAAACAGAAAAACCGCCATTTCAAAGTTAACGATGGACGACGGCCTTTAAAGAAGAAAAAGGCCCAGAGCATTATTCACCCTCCACCTTACTTAACAATGGGAATGCAGGGCAGTTTCCTAACAATCATCCTTTTCTGAACACTCAGCCTGTAGTTTATCCACATGGAGCATTTGTCACAGAAATACTGAATCTAGTTTAAGGCTGAAACAATAATTGGATTGATCGATTACTGAAACAATCACCAAGGGGAAACGTTTTAGTCTCAACTGGTTTAATGCTGTAAAAAAAAATCTTCTTTAAGGAACCTTTTGCTATCTGATTAATCAATTAATTGAAAACGCTAATCAACAGAGTAATCAATTAACAAAATAATCATTAGCTGCAGCCCTGATTTAGGCTCCATTAGCGTTTAGAGAAACAGCTCAGCTGGCTCACCTTGGCCAGCAACACGTCTCCGATGTCCTGAACGATGGGACTCTCTCTCCTCGTCTTCATCTCCTCACAAAGACTCGCTGCAAACAAGTCAATCACAGAAATAGATCAGCCAGAATGTACAGCTATAATTCCCCATCAGTGGTGGAAGCATCAACAGAGACGATGCTGCAGAGCCTCTGACTCCTGACAGCCTTCCTGCAGTGAAGCTCTACTGAAGGCTAAATGTTTCTGTGATTTATTCATTACGAGCAGAAACAAAGATTTTCCTCACATCATCTAAACACTGATGGACCGCTGGCTGCCTTTCATCAGGTTGTTCTTTACTTTCTCAGATCAATTTTACTTGCATGGTTTAACATTTTCTCATGCAAACATAGTGGGATCATACATCCTGCTGCGGTTTTCCATTTTTCTGGAATAGTGTTTATTCCCCTGGTAATTTCAATAACAAATTATATATTTTATCTTTGTTAAATTGTCTGAAAAGCACAATTTTTCAGCTTAAAACCTATTTTATAGCCAACTGAAGGCGGCCATTTTCAAAAATAGTTTTAAAATCATATTTTTCCTTTATCAAAAACAAGAAACCATCACATCCGACGTGTTGAACCACAAACAAACAGAGTGCGGATTAGTTCTCACTGTTTTTAGATGTGCAGACCTTTAACTGAATTATTTAATTCATTCATTAAATAAAGCCAGGCACGCACTGTGCAATTTTATTCAATCGTTGCACGCAGCTACAGCTCACACTGTACAACAAAACCCTGCAGTTTCGTGGTATAGTCAGAGTTAACAGCTCACTATATATGTTCTCACACTGCCGCCAGATGCTCTGATGTGATCTACACTACCGTTCAAAAGTTTGGGGTCACAAATACCTTGTATTTTTTTATTTTGTCTTTCATTGTGTGCGATACATGTACACTGGCACCGTAACCCTTATTTATCTTGATATACTATATACTATATATATATATAGTTTATTCTTCTTAATGCACCTTTTTCCTCCTTGTTTGCACATTCTTTTATTACCATGCCAATATGTGACGAGTGAATTTCTCCGCTGTGAGATCAATAAAGCTCATCTAATCTAATTGAAATGTCCTTATTTTTGAAGGAAAGCACTGTGCTTTTCAATGAAGATAACTTTAAACTAGTCTTAACTTTAAAGAAATACACTCTATGCATTGCTAATGTGGTAGCTGCAAATGTCTGGTTTTTGGTGCAATATCTACATAGGTGTATAAAGGCCCATTTCCAGCAACTATCACTCCAGTGTTCTAATGGTACAATGTGTTTGCTCATTGGCTCAGAAGGCTAATTGATGATTAGAAAATCCTTGTGCAATCATGTTCACACATCTGAAAACAGTTTAGCTCGTTACAGAAGCTACAAAAACAGTCTACTGCACGTACTATTTAATGAAGATGCCAGTTGGGGACCTGTGAGGCGTCTGTTTCTCAAACTAGAGACTCTAATGTACTTATCTTCTTGCTCAGTTGTGCAACGCGGCCTCCCACTTCTTTTTCTACTCTGGTTAGAGCCTGTTTGTGCTGTCCTCTGAACGGAGTAGTACACACCGTTGTAGGAAATCTTCAATTTCTTAGCAATTTCTCGCATGGAATAGCCTTCATTTTTTAAGAACAGCTAGAATAGTCATTTAACACATTAGCAATGCATAGAGTGTATTTCTTTAAAGTTAAGACTAGTTTAAAGTTGTCTTCATTGAAAAGTACGGTGCTTTTCCTTCAAACATAAGGACATTTCAATGTGACCCCAAACTTTTGAACGGTAGTGTATCTGCTCACACTGCACGTCTAAAAATGAACAACAATGTACAACACGCTGCCAGCCAGACTGACCGTGGAGTTCGTAAACCTGCGGCAGGTTTGGGAAGATGCAGGCCAGCTCCTCCGGGTTCAGCACGGATTTCAGCTTGCGGTAGAACACCTTATCCAGAACCCGTAAGGTCCGCAGGTGGGACACCTCGGTGGTGAAGAGCTCTGAATGGCACAGAGGAAACTCATAAATGAAAGACGCCTCAAAGTTTAGTCTTAGATCTCGCTAAAAGTGAGCCGTACCGTAGATGACGGCCTGCCGCTCCACCTCCTTGGGGCTGAGAGTTGCCAGGAGCTCAGGAGCAACCGTGTCCCTCCAGTTCTGACCGTCACACACCTCGTCCTCCAGCAACGCACCGTCCGGAAGCAGGGCCTGCTGGGAGTCCACACTCCTGATGGAGTAACATGTAGAGATGGGAGCCAGGATGAAGACACAAACAGGAAAAAAAAAATTATTCACATTTTTAAATTCAGATTAAACAGTGAAACAAAAAAGCTGCTTAAAGACAGAATAAATAAACCAAATCCCCATTTAATTCTCTGGCTCTATTTCCTTATCTTCTGCGATTTTCATTCATCCTGAGCGAGGATGATGGGGGGGACTCACCTGCGCCTGGACCGGGGGGTGTATGGGGGTGTAGGGTTCTCTAGAGACCTGAGTGTGGGAGAGCGGAAATAGAGACGGCGTGAGGAGAGACGCTAAACCTCAGGAGCGGAAAGAGAGCGGCTGTGAGGCTGAACAAGACGCCTGCAGTCTGAGCTGATCAGGAAATAAAACCCCAGCAGGGTTCAGACTGACGGATCCTCACCGAGCCGAGCTGCTGGATACGGATGACGAGGCGCTGTGATGGAGCAGTGGCAGGCCAGGCTGCTCCCTCTCCTCGCAGTCCTCCATGTCCACGTCGCTTCGAGAGCGAGGCACCGAGTCCCCGCCGGGGACGGCGCCCCGCCGGCGGTCCTCTCCCTGAGCTTTTAACGAGCCGCTGCGTCTGGGACGCACTGCGACCTTAGGACTGTGGGAGAAACCAGGGAGACGTTAATGTCCTGCTTCAGGGCCAGGAAGGACGGGACGGACGAGCGGCTTCACCTGTCCATGTCTTCCTCTCCCAGGCTGCTGGAGGACAGCCTCTGGGGGTCCGCAGCATCCCCCTCGTCCTCTCCTGGAAGGTCTGTGTGGTTCTCAAACTGCTGAATGATGTTCCTCACGCTGCCAGAACGCACTGCGAACACAGCAGTCATCAGCGGGACAAGAAAAACAACAACACAGATCAACTAGAGAGAAGATTTTTAGAAAGGGACAATCTGAGATTAACGGTTGAACTTTAATGGATTTGACAAATTAAAGAAATTGGATTAAATAAAAAAAAAGAGGAAACAATAAAATACCTTCTGTGGGTGACAACGGGATGTGGAATGCTAAAAAAAACAAACAAAAAAACAAGCCAAAAAGAAAGCATCGAATTATGAGTGATGAGATTTGAAGACCCTTAAATTAAAAACCATTTTAAAAGAAAAGGACGACATGATTGACGCAGGCAAAAATCAAAACATGATTGGAGGTGAAGAGAGAGGGAGAGGGAGCTGTGACCTGGCAACTGTTACTAGGATACAACATACTTAGAGCATAATACAGCAAACATCAACACACTGGAAAAAATTGAAATCTAGATAAGTACATTTTTCTTAAAATAAGTGAATTTGTTCTTGGATTGAGGAGGTAAGTGAAACACTTTTCCAACGGAGCAAGACAATTTACATTTAAAATAAGAAAACACAATTGCATTGTCTTATTTCAAGTGCATTTTATCTAATTATCTGATTTTAAGAGTAAAAATATTCATTCCACTGGGAAATCATTTCATTTACCTACTCAAATTAAGGGAAAATACCCTTAATTTAAGAAATGTTTATTTATTTATTTCTAGATCGTTTTTGCAGCGCATATGTGGCTGCGGACTGGAGGTCAGCTGGCTGAAAGACTGCACTTTTGTGCTGCACTTTTACTTCACCTGCTAAATCTGATGTGTGAAAATACTTCCAGGTTTAGAAAAACAAACTTTATCTTAACAGTAACGATAATAGAAATTTTTTCTGCATTAATTAAAACATCAGGTTTGACATTTTCATTCAATGTTTAGTTGTAATTTTTAGAATCTGTCTCAGCCATAAACACTTAAAGACAACAGAAAGGATCATATATCCGTGTGTGTGTGTGTGTGTGTGTGTGTGTGTGTGTGTCTTTACTGGACTGGGATGTGCTCCTGGGTTTGCCGATGTACTTCAGGATGGGGTTCCTTGTTTTGCTTTCTCCATCTTTCTCTTTCTTAACGCTGCTTGGCTGCAGAGGACAAAAACAAAGAAACATCAAACATATTTTGTCTTTTTTCTTTTTCTCATACTGACAATAAAATGTCCCCTTTTACATCAGAACACCTCAAACGTCTCCTTAAAACATTTAAATGCCAGAAAATCCTGCTTTTATAAGTTTCTCTATATGAGGAAAAAAAAAAACTGAAAACCACCATAGAAAGACTGAAAACAGCAGAATATCCAGTTCCGCCCTTCATGCTGCATTTGTTAGTTTTATAAAGAAAGAATCATCCAGACTGGTTCTGTAACCAGCAGAGCTTAACTGGCCTCAGGAAACAGGAGATCTAAAGGGAAAACTTTGACATGATTGTTTAGTTTTTCTTCCAAAGCGCTTAAAAATGTTAGGAACATCCTAACTGATGAGTCAGTGTAACTATGCACATATCAACCGCCGCTAAAAAAAGAGAAAAGCTGCTAATCGTGGTGAAAAATGTGCGCTGGTTGACGCATCGGTAGATCTCTGAGGTTAATGATCTTCAGGAGAAAGTTTCTTGAAGACAACTGAATGTTTGATATATGAGTACGATTCAGTTAGCAAGCCTTCAATTGATTAATTTATCATCAAATATAAAGTTAATTTAAAAAAACAACATGTTACCTGTTAACTTCCTGAATCAGGGAGGCTAGAGCCCCAGAATTAGTCAGATTATTCTTATTTTAAGCTGACTTTCTGATTAAAGCCAGAAATAAAACTAATAAAAGCTAGCTATTAATGCTAACCCCACACCACCATAATGTTACAACTAGTGTTGCACCGATACTGATATCGGGCGGGGCCCTGATCCAGTACTAAAATGGTGGTATCTGTATCAGCGAATACCAACAAATGGGGCACCGATACCATTTAGAGAGCCAAAAGTTTAGTCAACTATTGTCACTTATTCCAGGTAGGCAATAAAAGGTTCTACTGGATTCACCTTGTATTATGCTGTGTACACATCCAACGCAGCAGGAGCAGTGAGTTTATGCAAAGTCAATGGTTGACGTGCGTCAAGGCGCAGCAAAATGTCCCGCAGCTCGTTATGAGCAGCTGAAGCAGCGCGTCGGGAGCGTTTAAGCATCTGACGAGCGCCACGCTGCAAACGCGCTGCTGCTCGAGATAGAAAAATTGAACTTTTGCTGCTCGACGCGCCGCATCAACCAATCAGAGAAGCTGATCTGGGAGCTGACATGTAGACAGACACATCGCTGATGATGCAGAGCGCTGTGATCACTCCTCTGAAACAGTTTATTGACGCCTAAATTACCTTAAGATGCTGAAACCTGCAGACAAAACATGTTTGCTTTTATTATCCTGATGCCTGCAGTTTGGTTTAAGTACATGCTAACCGCCTTCCAGCCGCCGCGGCGAGGAGGCAACCGGTCCATAGGCTGCTGTAGAATGGGATTCTTACCGACAGTGCACCGCTGGTATGTGGGGGTCAAAGCTATGATGGCAATTATTTTACATCCAAGTAGTATGCAGTTCTACCTATATACACACACGCATCAATTTCAAACAGATGGTATTGTTATTGGCCAATACTACACAGCCAGGTATCGGCCAAAAAATGGCATTGGTGCAACACTAGTTTATATATATATACATATATATATATATATATATATATATATATATATATATAAATCAAAATAATGCTGCCCCTCTGACAGTTAATACTCAGAAACCAGGTTGTCTGCGTGCGTCACAGTGAACGCGACACACGCCCCTTCCACAGACACTCTGCTGCACCTCTCCAAAATTGTGGTTGACTACAGACAGTGCCGCAGACAGCAGGTTTCTGATTGATCAAATCTACATCCGCTCTACACTATGCATATTTTCTGTTTGGTACCTTACAGGCTTGTTTAGTTTGTATGACCTCCATTGTGGAAAACGACTCGTGAAGATGGAACAGCTAGAAGAACGAGGTGCGCGAGAACGCTGGGAGTGTTTTTCCACCTGGATCCCCGCTACTTTTCCCCCTAATATCCCTCCGTTGTCACACAAACCTGCCCCTTACATTGTTTCCACTTCCTTACCGCCTATTTAGAACCACAGCTAGTTCCTGATTGTCCGTCTTGCGTTGTGGCGTGGAATAACATAGAGCAGACCATGCTTCAATATTGGGCATAAATCAAAAATATCTGCGACACACTGCTGCGGGAGAATAACCAGCCCTTAAAGCCTAAGTCTGTAAGTTTTTAAAAATCATTTTTTGTCATATTGGCTAAAACTGTCCCTATGTCCAGACAGCAGTACATGTGATACGTAACCTGTGAAAAAAACTGCTTCAATTGGTCCCGCATACTGCCTGTATTTCAATCTGGAAAGAATAATTCGGGACGAGTCAAAACAACCAATCACAGCCAGAGGAGCGTCTGCCCCACCTTTTTACAGGGATTTCCTTCGTTATACACCAATATCATCTTTGCTGTTGATATAAATGTTCATAGCAGGCAAAAAAAGAACTGTTCTTTTTTCTCTTAAATAAAAATCCAACCAGCTTAGATGAGATTCCTATCAGAACCTCAGAAACATCCTCTCAGCTCTGCTGGTTTCCTCTCTACCTACAAAGGTTCATATCCAGACAGTGATCTCCTCCATTAAAGGCAAACTGAGCGGCTCTCTAGCCTCCATTCAGCGGCCTGCTGACTGAGAGCAGAGTTCAGCGACACTCAAACAGCTTAGAGTGATAAACAGCAGCAGTTTAAAGCTTTTAAAATGAAAACATCAATTTAAGTCGGGGGCGGATTTAGATCCTTCCTATAAAAAGTGTTTTTATGTGGTTAAAGATGAATGAAATGTGCAGCAGAGGCGGAAAGCCGTTTTACCAGCAGACGCTTTGGGATCTTTACCTTTTTGGATTTTAAAAACGGCAGCCACTTCTCTTTCTCTGTGCTCAGGCCGGGGAAGACCTTGGAGTCTCTGAGCTTGATGCCGGAGTGACGCAGGTAGAGGACGACGGCTGAGGCCAGAGGAGAGCTGCGGCCAAGAGGAGGAGACAGAATCAACCACGGCGAGGAGACGAAACGAGACGGCAACAACAAAACAACACGAGTCGGCGACCACGTCTGCACGCTTTACGTGTTAAATTTGTCTTACCTCCTTTCCTCTTCATGCTTTGATCTGGAACAGAGAGAGAAACAGAAAATGTTGCTGAATATCTTTAGAACTTTAGTTACATCTCCAACAAACAGCAGCCCTGTCGTCTGAGTCATGTGACGAGGATCTGACGGGGTGTGTGGAGCCAGAAGAATAAATGTCACATGTTTTTCTAGCTTTAGATCTGCAGCAACGACCTTTGTTATCATCGCTTCGGCCAAGCTCCTTCTGTAATTAACTATTTTATTGGACTCTAAAGACCTGAGCAGGAGGAGACACTGCTGGGTTTCATTTCCTCCAGAAAGAAAGAAAGTCTGTCTTTAAAGGAAGGATCCCTGATTTCGCCTCATTGTTAAGTTAGAATTTGGTTCATGAAGGCAGGAAAAACTAAAAACCAGGAAGTGACTCACAGTATCTCCCAGAGAGCGGTGACCTGTCTGTCCACCACCTGCCTCTCCTTCTGAGGGTCCCCGTCCAGCAGCGCCAGGTCTCCCTCCCCAAACAGAGAGCCCAGACCCATCATCTGCTTGTTCCTGTTAGGAAGCAGTAAAACAGTCACATTTAAGCTAAACTTAGCCGTTTTTATAAGGAAAAAAAAAAAAACAACTAACCAATGTAAAAAATAAAATGTCAGGTTTCTTTCCCTTAATTCTTTCTGCAGGTAAATAATGATTTACATCTCACATAATGATTAAATAAAAACCTCTATCATCTTATTTTTAATATATAAAATCTAATTATCTATTTTTAAGTGCACTAATATTCATTCTACTGAGATATAATCTAATTTACCTGTTCGAATTTAAAGTTCTATTTTTTTTACCTCTTTTTAAATGAATTTCTATGTGAAATTAAAGAGCCTGTTACAAAAACCACTAAAGCATCTTCAGAGGAGTTTTCTTTATTGAGCAAATTTATTTTAGATGATCTCCATTTTTGAGAATTACACATAGAATATCCTCTCCTTTATAAGATTCTTATTCCCTGGTTTTATAAACCTTAAATCTTTTCTTTAAGATTTTTTTAAAACGTATAAAAAGACACAAGAACATGATTTATATCAGATTTTCTGGCCTTGTTTACTTTAGCAGCAGCAGAGGCCATAGAAAGCATCATGTGTGAAAGCAGACGCTCTAAACTTTTAAGGTTTATATTGTAAGTAGGTTACAGTCTTTAACTTTATAAGGTAAAATATTTAAAATATATTCAATTATTTTAGTGATCAGTGCAGAATGGATAGAATCATAGAAACATCTGGTTTTGTGTGTTTTTTCCTTAAAAACCCTGTAGATGTAAAACTTGGCTTGGAAATTCATAAAAGGCTGACAACATTTCTGACTGAAATTATTCCAGACAGATGGATATTAAAACATAAAAAAAAAAATTAAAAAAAAACAGCATTTCTACTAAACTTCACACAGCCTTCCTGTTATCTGCTAAAAATCCTGCTCTCTCTCTCTCCCACAGTCTGGATCACAAATATGTCACATTTTTTGTTTTAAATAATTTCTCACACATGTGGTCTTTCTAATGGTTCTTTTTAAATAAGCTGCTAATGAAAGCTGACTTTGAGTCACCTTTATTCAAGGCTATGAAACATTAACATCCTGGAGCAAAACATATAAAGAACTTTAGTGTGGCAGAAAATCAGAATTAAAATTCAGTTTGGAGTGTGGAGAAAATTGTAAATGACTTTTCATCAACAAAATAAAAAAAAAAAACAATAGGCACAACTCGGCTGCATTTTATTTGATTTTTTAACCAGAGAAAATTACCGTATTTTCACGACTATAAGGCACATATAAACGTCTTTTTTTCCCCTCAAAATGTGCGGCACGCCCTTTGGTGCGGTGCCCCCTATGTGTTGTTACTGCGGACTTCTGAGACCACCGTGCACCATGCAGAACTCCTCATCTCCTCATTGAGGAGATGATGAAAGCGTGGCTGAGGGAAGTGAATGTAAGGAGACCAGGTGTTTTTTTTCCACGCATCACCATCGCTGTTAATCTGTGACTCCATGCCTGCCCATCTCACAGCTGATGTGAAAAACATGGTGAAACAAATGAACGCTGTGCTTATTGCGGGAGGTCTGACAAAGGAACTTCAACCGCTCGACATCGGTGTAAACCGGACGCAGCAGGTGCAGCAGAAGCAGCGAGTTTACATGCAAAGTCAATGGTTGACGCGCGTATAGGTGCAGCAAAAGGTCCCGCAGGGCGTTTTTATGGCAAGCAGGTTCGGCGCGTCGGGAGCGTTTAAGCATCTGACGCACTTGACGCGGCGCCAACGCGCTGCTGCTGCTCCAGATGGAAAAATTGAAGTTTTGCTGCTGGACAGCAAATATAGCTGCAAGGTAGAGAAAGGATAGATTAGCTC
>NW_015151502.1:179299-184135 GCF_000732505.1 Cyprinodon variegatus
ATGTGTGAGTTAAATAATGGCACACATAACTGAGACTGCGCCTTTTAGTACAGTGCGCCTTATGGTCGTGAAAATACGGTAAGCTGGAGATCAGCGATTTCTTGTCCTTTGCAGGTTTCTTGGTTCATTTCTATCTACAGATTTTTCAAAAATAAAGGTCGAATGATAATGTTTTGATCCGATTGCTCGTTGTTTTAATATTTCAAGCAGTACCGCATCTTAAACCTTGAACAGATCAAAGCAAACACTGTAAAACACCTTTAACCATATTATCATTAAAACCTCACTTTGTTCAGAAACAGGTTATAAACTCTTCTAAATCATCTTTAATTCCAGATTAATTAAACCACAGTTTGTTAGTTTCATATTCTAGGAACAATGACAAAGATCATATTAGAGAAGAAGCACAGCTGAAGAATAAACGGTTAATGTTGAGTTTCCTTCAACTCAGTCAGTTTTCTCTGTCTCTGAATCTAATTCAGTATTTAAAAAGTCGGACTAAATGAAGCTCAAAGGAAAATTCAGAGTGAGGCTTTAAACAGATGGAGTTCGAGAAGCTAAAGAGCTTCAAGAGAAATATCTACAGCTTTTTGATATAAAGGGTCAAAATCATCAGTGGTTAAAAAAAAGGCAAACATTTTAAAGATTTATATGTTGTGAAGTTAAACTGTGTTTTGGAAGGAGAACGAGCAGCATTTAGCGTCTCCTACCTGTAGTCCTGTATCAACTCCTGGATGTCTGGCAGCACCAGCTGCTGCAGCTCAGACAGAGGCCCTCTGATGTCCTCCTGGGCGTGGAGGCGATTCTCTACAAGGAGGAAGGCTCATTAATAATATGATAAAAAACTAAAAACCAAACAAACACAGAGATATATTTGATCATTCATGAGGCTTTCAGGCGTCTCACCAATGTCTGTTAAATATTCCTCTTTCACTCTGATTTTCAAAGGCTGGAAGAAAAAAAAACATTTCAATGAAAGAGTTCACCTTCAATAATCAAAAATGTCGCTGGTTGAATCGATTTTCACAATTAATGAAAAGAAACTAACATCAATCTCTACAAACTCCATTTACTTACTACCAAACAAACACTAGTTCATACAGTAAAGTAGAAGATGGCTACATACAGCGTCTGGGTCCAGGAAGTGGGAGCAGATCTGAGGGGCGAGCGCCCGAGCATCTTTAGGGCTGGAGCCTAAATACGCCTCCACAGACAGATAAAACAGCTGTGGAGGAAAGAACAATAACAGGAATATAAGAAAAAAGATCCCAGTTTATCCCCAGAGATCTTCACCATCCAGCTGTAGATCAAAGTGGCGGTGAGGAGTGATAAAATACAAACACAGCTTACCATAGACCTAATTCTAACCATAGCAGAAAACAACTCAACTCAACTCAAACTTTATTTATAAAGCACATTTAAAACAGCTTGACCAAAGTGCTGTACAGGAATCACAGTTAAGGAACATAAGATAAAAACTGAAGGCTAAAATACATAAACACATAAAAATAGAATAGGATAAATGTTTTAATTAAAATACATTTTAGAATAAAATAAAATTTAAAATAAAAGTTTGCCAAATGTCCACTTAGACATGATTAAAAGCCAGGGAGAAGAAATGTGATTTTAAAGAGGATTTAAAAACCTCAAGGGAGCCTGCTGATCTAATATGCCAAGGCAAGTTATTCCAGAGCCTCGGTGCAAAACACACAAAATAAACATGAAACAGGATTAAAAAAAAGAATAACAGTAAAAAACTAGAACTGATCTGATAACTGTTGTTTATCAAAGGTAATCCATTTTTTGCAAGAAGGTCAGGAAAAGTGTAATTTAGAATATAATCTAAGATAAATTAAATAAGTTAAAAGAAAGCTGAAAGTTAAAAAATGCACGGCAGCAGAGGTTTGACGATGTTGGACACTCAGTGGGGTTCTGGTTTATTCGAATTCCTGTTTAAACCAGATTATGTCGCGGAGCTGAGACCATGTAAGGTATGACTGGGCAGTTAAACCCAGACAGACTAGGGCTGTTTCTCAGTTCACAAGAATGTGAGTACGGACTCATGTCCTCGCCAAGTACGTTCTTTAGAAGAAGACAGGAAAGTCTGAACTCTGGGAGAACGGGAGCATGCAGCATAAATATGGGTCAACCGGAACAGAAGCTGCTGATGAAGTCAACACATGCTCAAACCGTGTAGAGCTGCATTTCACCTCCTATTATTTTTAGTCTCTAGATATTAATAAATTCTGTTTTTTTTTTATTTAGTGGGGGAATAATAATTGATCAGATAAACACAAAACAAATCAACATTTTGCCAAATAAAACAAAAAAATCGCAATCAGAGCATGCGGTCCTTCACACACGGCTATGCCAAGAGAGGACTGATGAAGAAGGGCTAACGTTAGCCCTAGCTGCCGTTAGCCTCAGAGGTCGGCTGGTTGCCACAGTCCTCTCAACTTCGGAATTTTCTTTTTTAAATTACGCATTAAATTGGTAAATAAGCCATATAGTGACGCTTAGATGTATAATGTTCTCGCCTCAAATGATCTTAAAACTTACTTTTATTGAACAACAGAAAATAGAGATTTTAACATTCAATGAAGCGCTCCATTGAAAGCTTCTAAAGCCGCAGTGCATGCTGGGACAGCTGTCAATTTGAAGAATGGACAAATCTGCTCTGATGCATGCTGGGTAAATAGGAAGGGGCGAGAACAACATCCGGGGACTTTGTCTGTTCTCGGCCTTCTTGCCCTTGTGAATTGGAACAGTACTGAGGCTGAGGACGTTTCACGAGTGCACGAGAACGCACAAGTACACATATTGAGAAACGGCCTAAATCTTAGCTGACCAGAGGGTTGGGGTCCAGCAGCTGGGTGAAGACGTATCTCATGAAGACCGTCATGTGTGCTGGTCGGGACTTTAACAACTCGATGTCCTGGAAAGGACCGTCCATCTATAAACACAGGAAAAATAACATGAAGGAAGACAGAAAAGCAGCTACAGGATCAGACAGGTTCAATTAAAAGACCCAGACCTCGTTAAAGCGGTAGCCATCAACATCATCATCATCCACCTCCTCAGGGCTGATGATCTGCGCTTTTCCACCCTGTGATAGAAACAGATGAATAAAGATGTCGTTTAAATGGCTGAAACATCACAAGTACTCGTTTATTTATTGCTAACATGCAGGAAACAGGAAAGACTGAGAACGTAGATCTATTGTTATAAAAATGTGGAAAAGACGAATGAGAAAAATGAAGGAGAAGGAAACATGGCGGCGGATGTGTGTCCGTCTCACCGTGTCAGACAGGCCGTGTGTGTCCGAGTTCTGGCAGCGGTGATGGGGGGTCCTGAATGGTGATGGGGGGGAGGAGTTGGGAGTCTCAAAGGGCTGGGGGGGGGAGGGAGGATGAAGGGGAACGGGATGAGTGGACGATCACATGCACCAACAGACTCTGCTCTGATTGGACAGACAAGCTCACCTCCGGGTCTCCTTCACTGGAGTCCATGGACAGCCGTCCTGTGGAGGAACAGGACGCCTCATTAGAAAACATTTTAACTATTTTACATTTAACTAAAGTATTCACACCCCTTAAACATTCCCTTAGTTTATTAACATTACAGCTACGATTATTAATGCGCTCCACTGAGATCGGATTGGAAATAATTAAAGACTTAAGTTAGGTTGAAATGTGTCGACTCTGATCCCTAAAAACAACCTGCAGGCCTCATACCAGCTAATTAACAAACATAGAGGGGCTTAGTGTTTAATTCAATCCCTAAAATAAACCCTTAGAGGTCTGTTAAAAAACAAACTGCTTCATGAATACCAGAAAAACATCAGACGCAACAGGAAGACGCTGAAGAGCAGTTAAATCAGCTTTAAGTTTAACAATAAGCTGAGCTTTGAACGTTTTACAGAAACCTTTTCAAAAATCACCTAAAATAAAAAGATGACCACAGGGCTGCAGATCTACCAAGATGTTACTGATCCGATAGAGAATATGAGTCAGAGCAGCCGCCATGGTAACACTGGAGGAGCTGCAGAGATCCAGGGCTCAAAATCTGTTGCCAGGACAACTATCAGTGGTCCATTACAGAAACTGACCCAGAATAACAGGATAATCATCGGTTAAAGAAGCTGTCTGTAGTCTGATCCAATAATGAAGACAATGTGTGCGAGGGGCTGATTTGATCACAGCAGACCAGAATGGCTGATATTCCTGAACACAGCAGCAGCAGCACATAATGGCGGAAGCATCTTTATAACAACACATCTTTCTCGTTCCGTTTAATCACTGCTCCGTGCTGGATCCCAGAAAAACTTGGAGAAGATCAAAGGGTGTGAACACTTTTTTAAAAGGTGCTAAGCTAAAATGTTAGGGCTCGTTTTTTCTAAAAGCTTTAGCAAAAGCGCAGAGACAAACCTTCTCCTGCTTGGATGTAGCTTGTGACGAACTCTGACCTCGTTCCCTCCTGAGAAAGAAACAGGAAATGATCAACTCAACAAGCAGCCATCCCATAATAATCCAGGACAGAGATCTGCTACCTGTGGCTCTTTAAACACTCTTCATCACCTAGGTTATAAAATGATGAAGATCCTTGGAAAAATTAGATGCTAAACAATGCTGGTTAGCATCCTCTGCATTGACAAATGGTTTTTCTAAAAATAAAAGGACTTTAAATATAACAGATATGTTGTTTTTTAACTTTCTAAGCAGGGATTTCTTTTTTTTTTCCTTTTTCTGCAAACATTTCAGCAGTCCATTAAAATGCTTTTATTCTTTTTTTGTACTTTTTTCCCCTACATTTCAAAAATTTGAAATGGTGTGATGA
>NW_015151502.1:185725-196311 GCF_000732505.1 Cyprinodon variegatus
TTTTTTTTTACTTATTTCCTAATTTTTGCAGTGAAAAGACAATTTTTGTGGCTCTAAATGAGTTTTATTAGCTGGACTGATTATAAAATAGTTTCTGTGGATTTTAAACGTTGCAGACTGCTGAACCTAGGAGATGATTTCACTCAGGGAAGGATAGAAAAATACCAAAATGTTGCAAAAATGATCGAACGCCTCCTGATATTATTTGTTACTTTGAATCTTTCTTGTTAGTTTCCTCGTATCAGGAAGGCCTCAGTCCGCTCACCTGATTCTGGATCTTGACCCTGACTTGGTGAGCTCTCCTCTTGGCGCTCTCTATCCGCTCCTCCAGCGATGGCGACGGGTTCCTCAGCTGTTGGTCCATCAAGTCCTGCCGAACAGTAAAGTTCAGACGGATTAAACGGAACAAAGTTTCTAAACGTTAACAAAATGAAGACCTGTTTGGTCTGAAATCCTACCTGGAGTTCGGCCTCCTCCTGCTCCAACATTTTCCTGAGTATCTGACATGCGTGTTTTTGCACCTCTGGATCCTAAAGAGACACGCAGACATTTTTAGGGAAACATGATGTTTCCTTCCTTTATTTTATTCCTCGGTGTCTGAGCTTCAGGTCACCTGTAGCGGTTTGGGTCCAGTGATTCTTTGGGATGGTGGTAGAGGTGGGGGTGGAGGGGGCTGACCCTCCCCAGCCAGGGAAGACCTCTGACTGGGTGAAGCGTCTGTGGGAAGGGGCTCCAGGGGAACAGAGGAGGCTGAGGAGGCCGGTCCTTGCAGCGTCAGAGCAACATACGGCCCAGCTGGAGGACAAAAGGAGCAGCTCAATAAAAGATATAAACACTTTAAAAACAGAGTGAATCTGGCATCAAACTCACATTTTATGAGCTTCACCACCTCCTGATGAGTCATGGAGGAAACCACTGAGCCGTTCACCTGACAGGAGGAGATGGACACAAACACACTGAGATCAGGAGGTCAGCGTTTAGTTAGAAAACCTGCATCAGAGGGAGCAAAGCAGACCTTAATAATCCGGTCCCCCTCCTGCACCCCGGCTTTGACTGCAGCGCCACCTGGAGGAGAGAGCAGACATGTCAGGGCTGAAGGAGAAAGGTTTATGTATTTTAGGAACTAAACGCCATGCCTGAATTCCTCCCACTGTACAGACAGATTCACTTTAGGAAAGTTATAAAATAAGTGACCTCATTGTTTAAAGATGCGTTACCGACTCGGAGCCGACATCCAGACTGGAAGAGGAACTTTGCTTTAGAGAGGAATGCTTAAACACTTCACACCTTCAGTTGCTTTGATATCATTTGACACTTATGTTTCAAAGGGAATCAAACTTTCTGAACATCTGTAGTCGGAACAGAACCTCCTTCTGAGAGGAGCTCAGAGAACCGACCGCTGGGTACGAGCGAGGGCTCAGATGGAGACTAAGTATTCCATCAGGAGCAGATGGGGAGTTAATTGTGCTCAGGTCACATTTATGTTGACATTTTCTGGACATTGCTTTAAATTAGAGTTTATTTGGAAGCGAACTAAAACAGGATGACAGGAAACCCAGAACCTGAATGTTGTTGAACTCTGGTCCATTTGAAAAGCTTCCTGAAGGCACCACATCAGGTAAAGTAACCAAGCAGGAGGGACACAATAAATCAGGATATATTTATGCCATTCTACAACAGCACATGGAAACCAGTCTGCTAAATCACTCGGCATCGTCTATTTTGCTCTTTTTTATCATTTCTTTGGTTTATTTCATATTTTTCTGGTGGAATTTGTTCTTCGTTTGAACTCTGGGACATTTTAAAATAAAAAAAAAATTACAGAAGGAACCTGCTGAAGTATTTAGCTTCTCTTCCATCTGCTTTCAAAGAACACATGAAGGTAGAGAGTAGAGACAGAGGGACTGTTCAAGAGTTATTTCTGACAGGAAGGATGTAAAAAGCTGTCAAATGTAAAAAGGTTTTGTATAGTAGAAGGTTCCCTCTAAATCCTCGAAAGGTTGAAGATGAAGCATTCAGTTTATAAAGTCACAGTTTGGTCAAAATGAAGGTTCCTTTCTTCTAAGGAAGAAATCTTTAATAGATTGTGTTTTTTAAAGGACTGGACTTTTCCTCTGAGAATGTTTCCACATATATCCAGGAGTTTTTTGCACCTCTGTCTGCTGACTGATGCTGTTTTTAAGCCCCTGAGGGTCGATCTTTCTGATCACATTCCAGGTCAGAACAGGCTTTAAAGGTGCTTTAAAACATCCAATTATAGGTTATTCTACTGTGAACAGACAAAAAGCCCTGGACTGATGTCAAACCACTTTCAGAAATTTTTTTTACTGTCTGGTAGCTTCAGACACGACCAGGATCACCCAGAATTTATGCAGGAAGCTGTTTTTATGTCATTCATCAGCAAATGAAGAATATTTTTTTCAATTTTTAATATATTTACAATGTTCCTAAAATTATGAAAACAATTTAATGGGATAAAACTTAGTGGGTATATGTTTTTTTTTCTTTTTCCAAAGAATAAAGTAGTTTCGGATTCCTTAACACTGCCTGAATACAAAGCTTATACAATGAGAAAGGCAGTGAGGAGGTTTAGAAAAATGAAATCTGAATCAGACCAGGTTTAAAAAGCTGTTTTACCAAAATAACACTCTAATAGGAAGCCGCTCACGCTGAGGCTGGAGGTTTCTTCATGTTAAAAGGGAGTTTTTCTCTCTACTGTCGCAGCATGCATGCTCAGTGTGAGGGATTGCTGGAGTGTCATCGACAACATGCAGGTGAACAACTGGATGCAATCAGCAGGTTTTCCTTCACAGAAACTTTGAACCAATCTGAGTGTATCATCTCCTTAATGTGCCTTGAGATCACAGGTCGAGTGAATTGGAGCTAAATAAATAAACTGAATCTCCCAGCTGTACCTGAATGCAGCATGTTTAAGACTATGACCTGAAATATGTTCAGAAATTTTTAAATCCTTTCTTCAAGAATCATTTTATTCTACTTTGGGGTTTTCTATAGTTAATTAGAAAAAAAGAAAACAAATCATTTTTTGCAGATTTGAGAAGGTTTGGAAACATAAGCATCTGTTGAAAGAAGATAAGCTGAAACGTTGCAAAGGAGGAAAAAACCGAGGAGCTTTGAGAGAACCGATCAAAGGAATTCCATCAGCTAAAGTAAAGAAAGCACTAAACTGATAAAATAATCAATCATTCAGACAGCTGTGTAAATGTTTGCTGAAGTGTAACTTAACAGGTTTCCTTTGACAACTTTCTCTTTTTTCCTTTCCTGTATAATAATGCTTCCAGTTAGTTAAAAAACAAAATCTGTATTTTTGTTTTGTTCCATAAAACAAGCAGCTTCTCAATGATCTTAATATAAGTCTGATCATAAATGCAGAAACAGCTGATCTGAAGATGTTGGATCATTAAGGGCAAATCTCTCCTGCTGTCCCCGTTTTCCACCAGCAGGGGGCGATAGAACTCAGCAGGAATAAGGATTGCAAACAGTGGACTTTGAAGCCTCAGGAAAAATTGGGTGATAAGAAGGAAGGGGGAGGGAACCTGTGATTCTGCTTCTTATCCGCTGCTCTCCGTTTCTCTGAATCCACTGAACTGATTAAAGAAAACTGAAAGCAAAAGGCAGGAGAAGAGCAACCAGCAGGAGAGTAAAACTAGACACGTCAGAGATATGTTAAAGTCGTAGGGAAATCATATTTAAATGTCAAATCATTCTGGCTCAATGTATATAAATGTACTCTTTATCAGACTATATTGTCCCAAAAGTAAGAAAATTTCTATTTAAAAAAAAAATCCTGTCATAAAATCAATGTTTTTTTTCTTCGTTATCTTATGCAGGCCAGTAAATTATACATCAGGCTGAACACCTAAATTCGGCCAATCATATATCAACGGTCATCTGTCAATCTATTTTTTCGGTCATAGCATCTTGATTAATATGTCCCAGCTGATATACACAACTGTTGAAATAAGAATAATTTCCTTTCCCATTGAGTTCCGTCCCAGTGTTCACAGGGATGGACGTCTGTGTCTTCGGCAGGCGTAGAGCTAACAGAACTGGCAGCGTTGCGAGGCAAGGGCTCAAACATGTACGGCTGTAAGCCTTCTACACCGAACCAAGCTTCTGCCGCCCTGGCGTCCTCTAACACAACAACTTCGTCCCCGCTTTCCTCCTCTAAATAAAAAATGGATGATGGAGGAGACTCATCCACGACCTCTGACACTAAACTCTCCTCCTCTTGCATGTTTCCTCTGTCCATAGCGTTCCTTGACAGCGTCGTTTCTAAGTCAACAATTTAGTGCTACTTGGTCCCAATGGAATTTCCCATTGGGAACCTACTAGCACTAAGTTGCTAGCTGGTTAGCAAGATGCTTCTGACAAACCGGCCACAATCAAACTTGCTTGCGAACCTTCTGCCAAAACAATCCCGGCACCTTGATTATCTACCAATCAAATTCAACTTATTCACTCGTGTAAGTCGGGCACCACTCGGGAGAATTCAGAAATGAAACAGTCGGAACAGCCGCTTCCCCACGCCTTTAATATTAAACATTCTTTCATGATTTTTCCGCAGTGCTTTGGACCCAAACCTGCCCACATTATCCCTGACCTTTAGACTTTTCTTCTGCTTACTAATCAGGCAACTAGTTGCACAGGATTTTATTAACGGGCATCAGAGTAAATGGGGGGAAAAATTGAAATACAAAAATAGGAAAACTGGTCCATGTTGATTCTCACCTGGTCNCAAAAATAGGAAAACTGGTCCATGTTGATTCTCACCTGGTCGGACATTCTGCACAAGCTTGACTCTTTCTCCGCAGACGGTGAAGCCGAACCCCAGCTGGTCCTTCTGCACCACCACACACCTGTGCACCAGACCAGGACCTGACCCGGAGGGAAAAGCATCGGATCAGTCCAAACAGAACAAACGGAACCACAGCGCTAAAGTTTAGAGTCCGTTAGGAGCCAGAGAAAGGAAGCTGTGGTTACTTGCACTCTCATCCAGTGTCAGCTCCCTCTGTTGGCCAGCCGGGGCTCTGCGCTCCGAATCGCCAACTGTTAGACTGCTGACCCTGAGTTTTAAAGGAGGAGAGACAACAGAACATCTAAGCAAAGAGCTGAACCCATTTAGAATACAAAAATAAATGAGGTCTGGAGAGGAAAGAAAATAAAGCAAAGGGGAATGAGAAGTGACTGAAACAGACCACAGAGTACAGATTAGGAAACCTAATGAATAGAAGAAGAAGAAACAATGCGAGGTAGACGAGATCTGAGAGGAGAGGATGAGCAGAACATCAACAGGAAAACAGCAGATGGGAAAAACTCACCAAGCAGCAAAGGGGCTGAAAGCCAAGCGTGGTTAAAAAGAAAAGGAAGAAAACAGAGAAAAGAGATTTAGAACAAACAACCTAAAAGAGGGAAACACCTGATCAGACTGTTTTCTTCTTCTACAGAATAAAAGAGTGGAGGGCAGTCAGAACGTTTGATGAATGAAGAGAAAAAAACAACCTGCTGCTGAGAACAGTTTGGTTTAAGGGTGAAGGTTATTTTTCCTGTTTTTGGCGACGAGTCAATTTGATGTTTAATGAGTGAGCCGAGGTTGGGGGGGGGGTAGTTTGTTTTCATTACAGGAGCAAAGCGAGGCAGCAGGAAGCAGCAGCAGAGTCCAACAAACCGTGAGAAACTACTAAAAAAAAATGACTCTTCTGCAGAAAAAAATCAGAATAATTAGTGATAAAAAATCCAAAAGAACAGAAGATACTAAAAACTTTAAGGGCAAAACATAGAAATAAACGTGCATAAATTTAATGCACCTTTCTGATGTGATTAACCTGAAATAAAGCGCTGCAGTCTGGAAGAGATCATTCCAGAGATCATATTATATTAAAGTATCATTCAGGAGGAGCCTCATCACTGATCAAACCAAAGGATCCTGCTAGAAGACTGGCTGCTATTTTAGAATCAGAAGCTGCTTTAACAAAGCGCTACTTTAAACTCTCATCTCTTATGTAACAAGTTAATTACAGCTTTTTGGTTTGCGGCATTTCTCTCTCCAAGACATTTGTTTGGTTTTCAGTAGAACAAGATATATTTCACTATACATAGAGTTGATTTTTTTTTTATGGTTTTAACTAATTTAGCTTATTAAACTGATCTTTATTTCACTACTGAATCTCATGAAAATCTAGAATTTAAACCTTACTTCTATACATTTCAGATTTCTTCATGTGTATGAAGAACAATGACACCAATAATCCAGTACTTCACAAAACCCTTCACTTTATATTTATGTATTTCAACCTGTTCAGCCTCTGAAGCTATTTCACATCTTTTCTTTGCCCTTTGGCTGCTTGTCCTCCGACTCCATTTATTTTCCACTATCTGATTTGTGACTATTTTCAGATTTGATCTATTTTCTCCATATAAATGCAGTGAGGCACAAAATGTCGTCACCTAAAGCTATCAAATGGTCATCTGAAGGACTATAGATCTCAGCTCATTTTGCTTCAACCAGACTATTTTTCCTCATTCTTCAATTTTTTTTTTTTTTGCATATATATATATATATATATATATATATATATATATATATATATGACAGCATTCTGCCTTACTCGGGTAAAATGGCTGGATGGGTAAAGAGTGAAGAAGCAGCACAGGTCTAAGATAGGCCAGTAAACAGATTCCCTTCATAGAAAATATCTTATGCCACAGAAAAACAATCATTTATTTGAGAAACATTTTAAAAGATTATTACAGAATTTGGACCCCTTTGACTTTTTGCTTGTTTGCTCAGATTAAAATATCAAATATTCACTTTTTAAAATACTGAACCAAAGGTTCCTAGAAAAGGACATTCAGACATGGTTTCCAATGGGACTGATAAATATTTATGTGAGAACTCCCCAAGTTTTCCAGCTAAAAATGAAAATGAGTCTGTTAAATTTGTAAAGACAAAGAATTGCTGGAAGGGATGTTTTAGACCCTGATTCACGTCACTAATAAAGCAGACATTTGCAAATAAAAGGTCCCAGATGGGCTCATCATAAAAATGAAGATCCTCTATTGGTTAGAAATCTCAGTAGTTGACTACAAACTAATTTTAGAAACGATTAAAACCAGCTTCTCCTCCAGCTTTTGTCTTCACATAACAACCTGGAACAACACAAAGATATGAGGCTCAATGCTAGAGGGTCCATCCGTCTCTTTCTCTCATGCAAACTTCTAACACTCTGTAGGCATTAGCATGGTGGACACTGTTAGCATTTGGATAGTGGACATACTGTAAGTATTAGCATAGTGGACAGGCTGTTAGCATTAGCATATTGGACATGTTGTAGCATTAGCATATTGGAGAGGCTGTTAGGATTTGCATATTTGACAGGCCGTTAGCATTCACATTCTGGACAGGCTGTTAGCATGAGCATTTGGACACACTGATTGAATTAGCATAGTGGACAATGTTAGATTTAGCATAATGGCAACTGTAAGCATTAGGAAAGGGGACATGCATTTAGCATTTTCATAATCGATAGGCTTTCAGGATTCGCATACTGGACATGCTGTTAGCTTTAACATATTGGACAGGCTATTAGAATTAGCATATTGAACATGCTGTTAGCATTCGCATATTGGACAGACCTTTTAGCATCTGCATAATGGACAGGCTGTTAGCATTAGCACGTTGGACACACAGAATTAGCATATTGGACAAGCTGTTAGCATTTGCATAATGGAAAGGCTGTTAGCATTAGCATTTTGACACACAGTTAGCATTAGCATATTGAACAGGTTCTTAGCATTCAAATATTGGACATGCTGTTAGCATTCAAATATTGGACAGGCTGTTAGCATTCAAATATTGGACAGGCTGTTAGCATTCAAATATTGGACAGGCTGTTAGCATTCAAATATTGGACAGACTGTTAATATTAGCATATTAGACAGGCTGTTAGCATTAGCATATTGGACACGGTGTTAGCATTCACATATTGGATAGACTGTTATTATTAGTATATTAGATAGGCTATTAGCATTAGCAAACCTGTAGGGGGAGCTCTACATACAGCCCCTATAGTAGGATCAAAGAAGAATGCTAGCACCCATTAGCTTGCTAGTTCGCAGCAGCAAGAGCTTCTAATGAAAGACGGAGCTTCGTCAGCTCTTTAATTCAGCTCTTGAGCCCAGTCTCTTCATTGGTACGACAGATTTAATGCGGCAAATAAATATCAAAATGTGTGAATCGAGACATTTGTTGCTAAATGAAAATTTGCCGCTTCTTTGATTTCCAACTTTGACATCCGACCCCAGCAGTTAGGAAAAATCAACACCTTAGAATAAGTCGCATTGTTCAAAGCAATGTGGGAAAAAAGTAGACCCTTATAGTCTGGAAAATATGGTAAACAATCCATGAGTTATATTAAAACTTAAAATCAAAACGCTAAAGATAGCCTTATGCCTCTTTTTCTACATTCCTACACTCCACCCCACCAGTTTTCTACAATAGCTGTTTTTTTCTCATTTAGTACTTGATTATTTTAGTCAGCCCTGCTCAGAAGTAGGAATGACCAGAGATTAAATAGTAGGGATGAACAAAAGGCCATTACAATTAATCTACAACAGAAAAAATGACTTTTTGTTGATCTGTAGAGGTGCAGAAAGAAAAAAAAAACAACACACACAACGTGGTGAAGACAACCATTGATTAAAAAGTTAGCTGGGATGTAATCCTCATGGACTCTGATAATAGAAGAGATTCATCACTGAGGTTTTTATTGGTTCATCCGTCAATTGTAACCTAAAAAGGCCAGATGAGACTGATATGAGCAACACTGCTTCTTTCATTAGAAATAGATGAGAATCAATAGCTTTTAAGGCTGAATGTTATGGCCAAAATTTATATCACCCTATATTAATTTCAGTTGATCAAATACAATCATGATATCAATTTAAAAAAATATTACATCCTCAAAAAAACAGGCAAGAAAGCTTATCTCTCTCCCTCAGTCCCTCCCTCTCCCTGCTGCCTTTCAGTTAGTTTATCTTCACCTAATTTATTTTTTCATTATTTGCATCCATCCAAAACAAACACACCTCAGTCTGATAGTCTATGTTCACAAAGTTAGCAAAATAACTCATAACTGCTCTTGAAATACAAAACATTCCTCCCTTTCTCTCATTTTTAACTTCACTTATCACTGTTGTTAAAAAAAAAAAAAAGTAATTCTATGTGTAAAAATCACATCCAGGGTTCTTCAGGGCTCCATTCTGGGGCTCCTCCGATTCAACATCAACATGCTCTTAGCTCAAATTATATCAAACGAAAAGATCAGTTACCATAACTATGCAGACGACACACAGCTTTACATCACAATGTCACCAGGTGACTATGAACCCATCAGAACGTTGGTTAGATGCTTAAAGTAGATCAATGTGTTGATGCACCATCATTTTCTACAACTGAATAAAACAAACTGAGGTAATAATCTTCAGACCAATGGAGTTAGCGCACAGCTTCAGCTACTACAGCTAGAAACCACTGATTATGGCTGAAATCTTGGTGTAATGATGGAGTCAGACCTGATCCTTCAGATGCTCATAAAGGCAGTTACTAAGTCAGCCTTTTATCACCTGAAGAATATTTCCAGGATTAAAGGAGTAATTTTCAAGCAGGATCTAGAAAAAATTATTTATTCAATTATCTTTAGCAGATTACTGCAGTAGTGTCTTCACAGGTTTGCCTACAAAGTCCATCAGACAGCTGCAACTGATCAGAAACGCTGCTGCCCGTGTTCTCACTAGCACTAAGATAGTAGAGAACGTCAGCCTGGTTCTGAAGTCCTTCAATGTCCTACTATTTAAAGACCGTCCTGGGTCCAGCACACCGGAATCAAACAGCTGAAATACATCATTAATCATCAAACTGAGCTAATTTTAATTGCTAAAATAAATGCAATTTGCAATTGTGCAAAAAATAATGTTTTTTGTTAACGTTTTTGCGCTTTGGTAAGGTAATTCTTCAGTTGCATCGAAACTCTTTAGGACTTGTTATACTCTCATAGCAGTGTGTCGCAGTGATCTTGTCGCAGACGACCTGGTTTCTGAGCATAAACCAGCCTGCAGGCTACGTTCACACTGCAGGCCTTAATGCTCAAATCCGGTTGGAGTCAAATATGTTTGGTAAATGTAAACAAATCCACGTTTAATTGGCTGCATTCACGCAACTTAAGTGTCCCACATATGCAGTAGAGGACGCAATGACATCACAAGCAAGCATGCTCTGTGTTTACGGAAGTAAACTTAGATGGTAGTGCTGGAGAACATCTGGCAATCTTTCAGTTCTTTCCCAATCCCAGCCAGTGCATTAATAACGCAATCTTTTCAAGAGCGTAGCAAATAAAGACTGATATCTGCATTATCGTCCATCATACTGCCTTGTAAAAAGATGAAGACCAGATGCAGATGGAGGATGATGCTGCCCACTAGAGCTGTGGCTGAAATACAGATAGATCTCACATGTTTACATCCGAGTTACTGTGTGAACAAATGTATTCACGTGAAATTTAAACCAT
>NW_015151502.1:196550-201169 GCF_000732505.1 Cyprinodon variegatus
GAAATGAAGGCTAATCATGTTTTGGGTGTACTATTCCTTTAAGGACCGGCACTGGAAAGCCTGGTGAAATCTAAGAAAACAATTACACTAGAGTATATTGTGACTCGTTGCATTTCATTAATCATCAAACTGAGCTAATTTTAACTGCTAAAATAAATGCAAAAAATTATGTTTTTCAATGTTTTTGCGCTTTGGTAAGGTAATTTTTCAGTTGCATTGAAACTCTTAATGGCTTGTTATACTCCCGTAGCAGTGTGTCGCAGTGAGCTTGTCGCAGACGACCTGGTTTCTGAGCATAAACCGTTCACACCGCAGGCCTTAATTCTCAAATCCGATTTTTGTGAGATCCGATTCATTGCGCGGTTGCAATCACATATGTTAACAAATCCACATATAATTGGCTGCATTCACGCAACTTAAGTGTCCCACATATGCAGTAGAGGACGCAATGACATCACAAGCAAGCATGCTCTGTGTTTACAGAAGTAAACTTGGATGGTAGTGCTGGAGAACATCTGGCAATCTTTCAGTTCTTTCCCAATCCCAGCCAGTGCATTAATAACGCAATCTTTTCAAGAACGTAGCAAATAAAGACTGATATCTGCATTATCGTCCATCATACTGCCTTGTAAAAAGACGAAGACCAGATGCAGATGGAGGATGATGCCGCCCACTAGAGCTGTGGCTGAAATACAGATAGATCTCACATGTTTACATCCGAGTTACTGTGTGAACAAATGTATTCACGTGAAATTTAAACCATATTTTCTTATTTAATGCAGGGGTCTTCAACGTTTTCCAGGCCAAGGACCCCTAAACTGATGGCGAGATGGAGCTGGGACCCCCTAATTATATCTATGGTATGGAATTCTGTTATATCAAACTGGTCCTATAGTCCTCTATTACAGATGGGAGTCATGTAATGTAACTAAAGTAATTTCTCCCTGGGATTATTAAAGTATTTCTGATTCTGATTCCTGGTTGATGGGACAGGTGTTGTGAATAAAACGGTGCCCAGCTTGAAAGAGCTCCTGTGTGTCACTGAATGTGTTCATTGATGACTGAAAGACATCTGCCTCCATTTATCTGTTTACTACAGTGTGTTGAATTCATGTTGATGTGTTTTTAAAGACATTTAGCTAGTGGAAAAAATTGCAAGGGGCAATATAAAAAAAAGTCAAATCGGCAAAGAATTTTGCAACCCCCATGCAGTACCTCTGTGGAACACCTGTTGAAGATCTCAGATTTAAAAGAAAATCAGCACGTTTTAATTTGTGTTCAATTAGAATATCAACATAGTTTTGTGCACATTTGTATACAACTACCATCATTCAAACATGATTGCACTTAAACTAAAAAAAAGTGGATAATTATTTATGTTAGAGATTATCTTTAACAGAAAACCAAAGATATGTCAAACTAAAATCCTTTAAGATCGATATCCTGCAACTTTAACAATCTCTCTGTTCCAACACACCTGGATACAATGGGTGAATTACCTCCTTATTTGAAGTCAAGTTCTCCAGAGTCCTCAAAATTACCCATTTACCTCACTGCTGTTTGCCAGCCGCCAATTAAATCAAGAAGAAGAAGAAGAAGAAGAAAGGACCTAATTATTTGATCCAGGTGAGTTAAAGCAGAAATGACTCTAAAAGGCGCTTTGCGGACTGGATCTGACCCACTAGAAGGGAGGTCTTCAACAGGGAGTCTGCGGAGGTACTGTATGGGGTCGCGAAAGTATTGGTTGATTACTTTTTTTATATATTCCCCCTGCAATTNGTTTTGTGCACATTTGTATACAACTACCATCATTCAAACATGATTGCACTTAAACTAAAAAAAAGTGGATAATTATTTATGTTAGAGATTATCTTTAACAGAAAACCAAAGATATGTCAAACTAAAATCCTTTAAGATCGATATCCTGCAACTTTAACAATCTCTCTGTTCCAACACACCTGGATACAATGGGTGAATTACCTCCTTATTTGAAGTCAAGTTCTCCAGAGTCCTCAAAATTACCCATTTACCTCACTGCTGTTTGCCAGCCGCCAATTAAATCAAGAAGAAGAAGAAGAAGAAGAAAGGACCTAATTATTTGATCCAGGTGAGTTAAAGCAGAAATGACTCTAAAAGGCGCTTTGCGGACTGGATCTGACCCACTAGAAGGGAGGTCTTCAACAGGGAGTCTGCGGAGGTACTGTATGGGGTCGCGAAAGTATTGGTTGATTACTTTTTTTATATATTCCCCCTGCAATTATTATTTTTTTTATTGAAATGTCTTTAAATGCACAACATTCATTAACATGAATTCAACACACTGTAGTAAACAGATAAATGGAGGTCGATGTCTTTTAGTCATCAATGCACACATTTAGCAACACTCAGGAGCTCTTTCAATCTGGACACCGTTTCATTCACAACACCTGTCCCATCAACCAGGAATCAGAAATACTTTAATAATCCCAGGGAGAAATTACTTTAGTTACATTACATGATTCCCATCTGTAATAGAGTGACTATAGGACCAGTTTGATATTACACCATTTCATACAATATTTATAATTAGGGGGTGCCATCTCACCATCAGTTTGGGGGTCCTTGGCCTGTAAAACGTTGAAGACCCCTATTATAAAAGGGTTATTTTTTCTTTAAGGGGGAACATGTGGTATAACCTGAGGGCATCACTATCCTCCACACACCTGACATGAACAGTCTGTAGTTCTACCTGAACAGGTGAGTGATTTTCACTTGCTGTCACGTGACACATAGTAGTAGGAAGCATTGGAATAAATCATTAGAATAACGAGGGAGAAAGAAGGAAATAAATATGGCGGTGATCAGAAACACAGCAGGTGGTGGGAAGGATAAACTCCAAGATAGAGTTCCAGGATGCAGGATAGAGAAAGGTGAATAAAAGTGATAGTGAACCATGAAGCCAACACTGTGCTCTGTGCTTCCAGGAGCCAGTTTCACCATCCCTACAGTTAACCTGTCTGACCTGTTCTGAGCCAAAGCGGACGTCAGTTTTTATTATTTTACAAGAAGGCCCTGAAGTCAGCCTGACATCAGGACCTGCCAGACTCTGAGGATCTGAGGCTCATACCTGTCCAGGGTGGATGTGGGCTGGCGGAGGCTCATGGCTGCTCTCCTGTGCTTCCTGTTGTGGATCAGTCACTGAGCCTCTCTTATCATCACCATCTCTTTCCCTCTCAGTTAGCAGTCCGCACAATGGGGCTCTCTGTTGGGCTCTGATCAGTCCTTGAAGCGGCTTGGATGCTGCTTCAGATCAAACAGACAGTCCCTCATGTTCCCAAACACTGCAGGAAGTCAGCAGGGCTTTAAAAATAAAGTGCTTATGGAAAAAAGTCTGAGTTTTTACCCGATGGCGAAAAAAAAAATAGATTTAAAGCAGAAAACGTGAGTGGCTTAACGCTGTGGGTGATAAATGATGGATGAATGGCTGATATGTCTGACAGGACTGCAGAGCAACAACATCCAGGACTTTTAAGCTCATTACTGAACTCTCTGAGCTTAACTTTAACACCTAGCGCTGATGTTCCGGATAAAAACAAAGGATTAACTGGAATATTTAGTGGTAAAATCCAACCAGCCACTCTCTATCCCCCCCAAACACACACAGCCAGGCTTGTTTACATGTGGAGCCTCCAGCAGGTGATTCCCAGTCGAATAAATCCTCTTCATTTATTTTGTTTTCAATTTTATTGCAGGTCTACGAACATATAAGCCTGTTGCTATCCTAAAAAGCAAGAATTAGCGACGAGCTGCTGGACACCGCCAACATTAGCTGAGAAAAACAAACACTACCAGTAGGCCGCTTTCAGACAGCGACATGGCGTTAGAGCGCACGCCGACCTGAAGCGCTGCGTCCCCGGCTTGCAGCTGCACGAGCGAGCCGAGAAGCTAGCTAGCTACTAGCTAGCTAACCGGGTAGGTCTGCGAATCGAAAGCGCCGCATAGCTTCGGCTGTATTTGGATAGACGGGTGATGCAGGCGGTGGACTTCTCCTGGCTGTGTGTTAATCCAGACAGATAGATCCAGAAGTTTAGGTTTGTTGCAAATTCAGTCGCAGAGATGCATGTTAGCGAGGAGAGCTGGACGGTATTCCTATGGAGATCCAAATCACAAGCAGGTCCCGGTTCCCAAAAACATATGCAATCTGGGTTTGCTCTCCTGTCAGGATAATACAGCATAAAAATCAAATGTAGTTGTGTTATCCGTCGCTTTCGCTTTAGTCCCGGTCGTTAAAATAATGATATCTGCTGTCCTGTTATCTTGCTGTCCTGACTGTTGATCGACCAACGGCGAATCATCACAGATCACTAGTGCGAAAACAGGGAAAACAGCGACACCGTGTGGCGAAAATTGGAAGTGATGGTAGACCGCTGTGGAGTTCATCCTCTGGGAGCAGCAGCAGATTGAAGTTCAGTGCAGTTTAATGGTCTGTTCAGTTTTAAAATTCTACCAGAAAGAATCTTTGTTAATCTCACAATATATCTTTTTTTCCTCTCATTATATATTTACATTTTTACAAGGAGTGAAGAGTAAGACTTTTCCCAATGCTGTCTCCTCTCAAATGAAATACAGTTTCAAGCCAT
>NW_015151502.1:201491-211739 GCF_000732505.1 Cyprinodon variegatus
TGTGTTGCCCTGCGATGGACTGGTGACCTGTCCAGGGTGCCCCCCCGCCTCTCGCCCATTGACAGCTTGAGATAGACACCAGCACCCCTGGCAACCCCAGCTGGGATAAAGCATGACAGAAAATGTATGGATGGATATATAATATATGTAATATATAACCACATGCTGAGGTTTGATTGGCATGCAACCTATGACTGGTAGTTAAAATCTGATTGGAAAGGTGTAAAATCTGATTTCTGAACACACCATAAAGTAATAAAAACTGGCTGCTGTGTTTTTATGGAGTTTCAGTTTTGAATCATATCTAGTCCCTTTAAGAAATGCATGAAGGCGGGACCAAGGCACATCTTGTTACTGTCTCTGTGGTTTGTGAAAGCTTCCATGATTTAGGTGGGGTAGAAGTCAGAGAGCCTTTGTTAGATCTCTGACTTGCCAAGCGAGGCAGTCCCAGCCACCCATCGGCTGACTCACATGGCCAGCTCTACAGGTTGAGAGGGTGATGATGGTGTAGTGATGACATGTTTTGTGTGACCTGCCTGGCGTTGGGTTACAAAGTGTGAATAATAATCAGGACTCTTTTGAAAATACAATACTTAAAAAAAAAAATTAAATGTGTCTGGATAAGTAAGGTCCTACCTTAGTGTCCTGTTTAATGCAGAACCAGCAGCATCTTTTAAATTATATTGATAAAAACTTACACCTTTGTTGGACAACAGCCCCTCTATTTGTTTATAAATGAGCAAAAGCAGCTCAGGTATGTTAAAAGGTGTGTTTCAGGTAATATTTTATTTTGTATGGTGTCCCAGCTCCTGCCTTTGCTCTACTTTAATGTAATTAGATTGTGATTAGTTATAATCTCCTGTTGCCGTAGTTCTCTCCTGCATTAATTTCCCTGTGATTCCTCTGTTCTCATGTCTCTAACCACCACTGGCAGTTATAAGCCTGTAATTTTCTTCACTTTTCTTCTTTCTCCTGTGAATTCTCTGCTCTCAGCCTCTTTGTGTTCTCCAGAGACTTACCAGCTTATGTTGTAAATTCTGATTTTCATTTTTCCATTCTCCTCCTGGGTTTAATTCAGTTCAATTTATTAATATAGTGCTAATTCACAACACATGTCATCTCAAAGCACTTTACAGAGACAAATTAACCAGATCATAGTCAAATTGATTCAAAGTTTTCTATCTAAGGCTCATTGAATCAAAGGCAATCCCTCACACTAAGCATGCTTGTAGTGACAGTGGAGAGGAAAAACTCCCTTTTAACAGGAAGAAACCTCCAGGAGAACCAGGCTCAGTGTGAGCGGCCATCTGCCGAGGCCGACTAGGGTTCAAGGAGACAGAAGCAGAGATGAAAAAAGGTAACTGTAAACCAGCTCCGCAGGCGGCCCTTTCCAAGAAGCACAAAACCAGTCAGACAAGCCCTGAGCCAGATCCCATGCCAGAGGATGAAAGAGTGCACATACAGTTAGTCACAGTGAGAGAAACAGGATTAAACTGAAAAACAGGCTAAGCTCCAACATCTATAAACAAAGGTGTTGATGGCAGCAGCACAGCTGATATTTCTCTCCAGGATGGCGCCACAGCCAAACAGGAACAGACCAGATAAAGCTACTATGAGGAAAAAGCAGGGAGAGCATAATGTTAGAGATTGAAAAAACAAATTCTGTAGAGTGAGAGAATAGAGATAGAATGATGAAAAAGGGGTCCCTATGTCCTCCAGCAGTCTAAGCCTATAGCAGCAATTACTTTCCTTGTAATTCATGAACCTGTTGGATCGATTTAAATTGTGATGTTAACTCCTTGTTGCGGTAAGAGTGGATAATGTAGCTCTCCACATTTTAAGTATTCAAACCCAGAAGAAAGATGGCAAAAAAAATTAAGGATTTATCTTTCAATGGATGGTACTGGTTTAATGTAATACACTAATTAGATGGTATGATCATTCTAGTCTGCCTTACATGGCAGACTTATTGTTTATTGGAGGCATTTAAATTCTTAACCTAAGGAGATGTTCTTGTATTATCAGCTGTTGTCTTTAAGCTCAGAATAACATGTATAGAACAATCTTTGGTTTTAAAACTTTACATTTTTACTGTGAATAATGATCCCTGATATCAGTATTCCCACTGAGGAAGTTTGTTTTAATGCCGTCCGCTGAGGGATTTCTGTACCAACTGGCTGCGTTGGTGAGGAAACATTTAACAACAATGTTTACATCAGATTACGTAATTAAAGAACTTAAACAAATCATAATTACCAGCAGGTTCTTTGGTCATTTTTTGATTTAATTAGTTGTTGGAACCAAACTTTTCATAATGTGTAACAGATCTAAAATATGTTTAATACATGTGGAATGTCAGTGTTTTATGGAAATGTTTTATCAAATTCAAAAGCAAAAACATGAAAAGATAATTAATGTAAAAAGGAAATAGGTAGTTCACAAAATAACAAGAAGGTAATCCCACTTTTTCTAAGAGTCTTTCAACTAGTTATCTCTTCCAAAGTTAAGCAGCACACCAATCCTAACCAGTATTGCACCTCATCGTCCTTGTTGTTTTGTGCACATATTCTCATCTCTTAACAATTATACTTTTGCAGAGGGGTTGGAGGACAGTTTTAACAGGGGCTGCAAAATGGCCACCCCAGTTTCCCCAATCGGAAAGAAACGAGGAAAGGAGTGATGACATACTGCATGTGAAACTGCTCCACTCATCCAGAGGAGAAAAAAAAGTTTCTAGAGCTGCTCCAGGATTATATTAAAAACATCTTAAGAGAGGATATCAGAGAGGGCTGCGCAGAGGTGCTGTTTGCAGCACTGTTGCCTTGCAGCATGAAGGTTCCAGATTCAGTTCCTGGCCTGGGGGTTCTCTCTGGGTACTCTGCCTTCATCCCACATAAACATGACTGTTAGGGCGATTGGCGTCTCTAAAGTGTCCTTAGGTGTGAGTGTCTGTGTTGGTGGTTGTATCCCTGTGACAGTTAGGCGACCTGTCCAGGGTACTCTGACCTTAGACTACTGGAGAAAGGCACCGGCCCCACTGCAACCCTGATGGAATAAGCAGGAGAAGATGGATGCATAACAGTTTGCTCTGCATTAGCTTGTTCATTTTTATACTTTGTTTTTGTGGTTCAGCTCCAACCCGTGCTGTTTAGATGAGTGATAGGTTCAGTTAATATGGTTAGCTCTATGAAGGTCACCTAGTTTACAGCACATGTGGTTTAATCAGAGCTGTCGGAATGGGGGACAGTTGTAACAGGTGTTTGAGTTGTCCTCATTATTATGAAACAGACCAAATAACAGGATTTCTACCTGTACTGGTCCTGTAGGTGCTTCTTTTTTTTAAATCTAATTCATCTGATCAAGTTAGAGCAGGATGTGTGTCTCTGCATGCAGCGTTGTTTCTATGCTGGTGCCTTTTTACATCTGTGGGTTTATGTGCTAAGAACGATACAGAAACTAGTCCAATCTGGCTCTACTGGCACATTTAGAGCTACATTTATGATATAGTTTTAATTTCTAGTGTTGTTCCAAATACATTTTTGGAAGTAAATTTTCTCAAATGTATATATTGAGAGTTTCTTGTTCTTTTCCAAATGTTTTCTGAGTAGCAGGAAGACTGGTTTCCCCTTCCTGACAAACAAACACTGAAAATCATCAGTATTTTTCCAGAAAGCAATGAAATACCAGAACATTTAACCTGCTTTTGGCAGTCAGGCAGTATAGGTGCAATGGTTCTATGAAGGTAAGCCTGAGAAAAGATGGAAGCCTATGTTGCAATGATGATCCATCTCAGCCTCAGGTCATCAAGGGGAAATGTTAAAAAGAGGAAATTGTATGAATAAAAACGGAATCAACAGCGTCTACCATTTAGATCAGGAGTGTCAAACTGGTTCCAGAAAGAGACGTGTGGCTGCAGGATTTCTTTCCAACCAAACAAAAGCCCACCAGACTTCATTCATCTGATCAAGTCATCATGTTCAGATTGGACTGACTTAATGAGATTACTGGAGTCTGGTGTGCTATTGCTTGGTTGGAAAAGAAAACCTGCAGCCACACGGACCTTTCTGGAACCAGTTTGACATCCCTGATTTAGATGAAATCATGTGAAATAAACTGTTCACCTAAAGGTTTAAATCACCAATATAAAACCAGAAAATGTTGCTGATGTTCATATTGGGTGTGCATTACTGTGTTACTTAATATGGAAAAAGATGATCAACCAGTGACTAATCTTGGCTCTTCAAAATAAAACACCTTGTAGTTTTGTGGGAGTCTTAGATCATCGTCCTACAGTCAGTTTCAGTTTTCTGTTTTTAATATCACAATTTAGGCAAAGAAATAAAGAAAACATGACCTCTTTGTCCTCAATGGTTATTACAGTCCTGAATACAAACATCTGTTTTACAGACACACCTTGTACCGACTTTAACTCATCTTCAGTCGTTTCTATAACCTAAAGCTAAATAATCCTTCTCCTTAGTTCGGAAACGATCCTCAAAAAAGTCACCACTTTACTAGTAGAATATAAAAACATGTTGTAACTAAACTGTAAAGAAAGTACACACACACACACACACACACACACACACACACATTCTGTGATCTTCTATACTTATGAAGACCCTGCACTGACTTCTATTTATTTCTAACCTGAATCTAAACTTCTGGGCCCCATCAGAACCACTGGGTCCTCACAATGCAGTATGTATGGAAAGCCCTCACTCCTTACTATGTATTTTTATGTTCATTAAACAAAAAAGAAACACATATTTTGGATCTAGTAGAAAAAAAAACAAGAAAAAAAAACTAAATCATTTTAAAAAGTGCAGCATGAATTAAATCTGCTCACTTGGTTTTGAAAGGAGGGTCACATTATAGGAACACCTTTAATAATGCAGCGGTCTGTCTGCACCCAGTTCAACCATATTTCCATTTTTCATTTGTCTCATTCTTCTTCTCTTTCTGATTCTCTTTGCTCCAGGTGCCATCTAGATAATCTAAATTCTCAATCTAATCTAAATTGTCTTGGTAAAAGCTATTTCCTGTTGACCTGTATTCTCATCCATCAAAGCTTTCATCAGACGACCCATCCTGTTAATCAATATCAATCTGTCCTTTCTTTCAGTACAAAAAGACAACAACAATAAACCCTCTGTAACTTTATTTTCATTAGCAAAGAAATGTTTAGAATCTGTACATTGGCATTAAATCAGAACACAGATTTCGTCATCAGGATCATTTAAAATTAATTAATATTTAAGATATTTATTAATTAAACAAGGGGAAATTTGGTCCCAGTAGTGCTAATATTAAAGTTAAAACAACTCTGATGAGAGATTAATGTGTCCTATAATAAGGTAGATGTTTTGCATTGAACCCGAACTAAATGCAAAACATTAGCTTAGGATATTAATTATGTAACACGTCTAAATTTAGTATGGGACATTGCAAGCTAATAAAAGAAGCCAAATTTCCCCTATTCCAAAGGGGTGGACCCCTTCGTCCGTTTCAATTAGTATGTTTTCAAAACAAAAACAAGGCGTTGTTCGGCTACTGTATAAAACCTCGAACTCAACGCTATTCATGACATTTTGAATTGAAAAAGTTTCTAGGATGAGAAACGTCTTTAAACTTGGAAACTAAGTCCAGTGGATTGTTTTTAATTTTCTTTTTTTTGGAATGACTATGACCTGGATGATGGATGATGGAGAATCTTCATCAGCTTAGGATATTAAATTCTGACCAAGACAAATGTAATTTATTTGTAGACTGAGAAGTGAAACACTGAGTAATTAATTAGGAAGTGATGTATAGTTACCAGAGCAACAAAGAGTAGTTAATCAGGAACTTATTAAGAACCAATTGGTGGTTTCAATTTCCTTTAGGGTACATACAAACATAAGTTAATGGCCAGGTAGTGATTAGGTAAGGATTAGTTCCTTATCAAGTATTTAATATAATGCTTCACTCCATAAAGACCAGAAATTAATAGACAGGCAATATTTTTTTACGAAGTAAGAGGCAGGCATAGGTAAATTAGGAGACAAAAGGGAGAACCAATAAACCAGGTTATTGACAGGAAACAGGTTTTCTGGAAGCTGTGCCCTCACAGGTGTAGGGTTTATTCATGGTGCCTTTCGCTGCTTTTGAGGTAACAGTCATCCCCTAAAAAGTATGGGTTCACCACTCTTTAGGTCCTCAATAGTCCCTCCTTGGTTTCCGTGGTGACAACCCATTAGTTCCTCTTTGTTTCCTTGGTAACTAAACATCACTTCCTGAGTTCCTCTTTGTTTTTGTGGTAACTTTTCACAAGGTCACATAGTTCAAAGTTCATCCGTAATAACAGCTATTCTGGATGTTTTAGTTTCCTCTTCCACACCAATGATCAACTGGCAGCTTATTAGCAGGAATCTGCAGATCTTTGACATGTTGAGAGGTAGCAGCTTTACCTCAAAGGAGAAGAATTAAAACATGTGAGATAGCAGCAGTGGAGGACTGAATTTGGACCCCAGTGTTTTAGAGATCCGCATGACATTCTGAAAATGTAGATGTTATTTGTATATTTGAATTAGACAGAGTTGTTGCCATGTGGCCAAGAAAGCAGAGCTGTAGTTTCTTTATAGTAACAGATTCAACCTTAAACCTGGATTCCACTGTGAAAGTGTGAGTGGAATAATAACTCTCCCATTTTAAATATATAAATTCATAATCAAATTAGCTTTCCTTATTTTTTGTGGCATCTTCGAAAGTAAGAAATTTAGTACTTTAACTTGAGTTGATTTTTGACTGAACAACTTTTACTTATAATTGACTAAGATTTTGAGTAAAAGTAATACTTTTACTCAAACACTATAGTTAAGTACTTTGTCTACCACTGTTGATGAAGTATTTTATTTCCTTGATAACTACCTAATCTTTCTTTATTTGTTCCTCTTTGTGTCTATGGTAACTACACGTTAGTTCCTGATAAGTTCATCTTTGTTTCCTTGGTAACTATACATTGCTTCCTGTTTAGTTGTTTCCTTGGTAACTAACTAATCATTCCTGTTCATTTCCTCTTTGTTTCCTTAGCTACCAATTAATTGCTGCAGAGGTGGATTTAGGAAATGTGGGGCCCTAGGCATAGACAGGCAGAGGACCCTCTGAATTGAGAAGACATCACACAAAACAGACCCATTATACAGACACAGAAATCTTAATAGAATAGATGTACATTATTTTTTCTATGTTTTGACCCTCTCTTCCTGTCCCTTTTTTTGTTGTTTTCCTCTCTATATTTTGAACTCAGCTTAAAAGAAAAGATAGAGTAGAGCAGGAGTCGGGGTTACCAATCTGCTTGCTCTGGAGAGCAGAGTTTGGTGCCAAAGTGTCCAGTAGCAGAAAACAGTCACTAGAAAAGAAAAGAAAGTGCTAGAAAAGAAATATAGCAACAAAAGGTCTGCTTTGTGTGTGTGTATGTTTACATATTTTTTTACATATATGTAAAAATACATACATGTTTTATATTTTTTTAAAACATATGTTTTTTTTTTGTGTGGCACTAGTGACTCGTTTTCCTGACGGTAGGCTGACAGGAAAGGGGCTATGAGAGAGGGGGGGAGTCATGCGGCAAAAGACCACAGGCCGGATTCAAACCCGGGTCGGCCGCGTCGAGGACTAGGGCCTCCGTAGATGTGTCGCAACCTAATCACTGCACCACCTGCACGCCCCATAAAAACATCATTAATGTGCACAAATCAGTAAAAGCCAGGTGCGCTGGAAGCTGTTTGAAGCGAGGGGGGCTGATGGCTGGGTTGGAAAACACATGACGTCATTATGTTGAGGGCTGTGGCTGATGTTTTAACATAATATTGTAGGCCTACATTTGTCGCCAAAAACTGCCATTTAAAATGCATCGGAACAAAGCATGAACATTTTAAACTTTATTTCTTCTCTTTTAATAATTCAAAACAAACAACAGCTCCCAATCAAACATGGCCTAAATATAGCCTAAACTGAGCATTGAACGTCTTGAAAGTCCATTCGACTATGGATATGGGGAATGATTTCATATCTGAAACAAAAAACACACAAAAAAAACAAACTAATTTCATATTTTATCAATGATTAGCTTAAAAATAAATACATAAATAATTTCATGTTTGAAGTACAATATTATGTTACTCCACAGCCCCCCACCATGGGGGGCTGATTCTATGATGAGGGAGGCTGCAGCCCCCGCAGCACCCCCCTTCCCGTGCCACTGGTTAAAGCTGTACTAACCATACATCTAAAAGGAATTTTATGGGGCCCCCAGGAAAATCTGCCCCTGAGTTCCTGATGAGTTCATCTTTGTTTCCTTGGTAACTAAACAGTAGTTCCAGTTACTTTTGGTGGGTTAACTGGGTATTCACTGGTTAACTAGTCCCTAATTAGTTCTGTAGACCTCTTCTTGAAATGAATTAAAGTTTGTGTTCCTTATTGTAAAGTGTTCCTGAATCCTTTAAGCAAATGTAAGCTTTGCTTTTATGTTCAAAGGATAAAAATCCTGATCCAGTTATTCACGCATTAATCCAGAGAGAGCAACATCTTAAAGGAACATCCAAGCTATAGACTATTGTGTCTATGCCTCTGGACTTTTTTTTATTTTTTTCTTAACTGAGGCATTAAAGAGGGGAAGTGACTTAACGAGTGAACACTTTACCAAATATGGCCACTGCGGGGCGTGGGATACATTCCCCTGTGATGCTGCTGCGCCGCCGACACGCAGGAAACTTCTGGCTTTACGGCAAGAACAATAATCTGGATCTACGATTCTACCAACAGGTAAAGAAATAAGATCATTCTCCCAGCAGGTTGTGCTTTTTCCTCCTTTTCTCACACAGATCTACTGTAGAAGTTTGCCGATCGCTTTATTTACGCTCATATTTGTGGAGCAGAGGTGATTACAGCTGGAATGGGCGCGGCTGAATCCGCTATGTGGGACAGAAACCTCTATCATACCCCCTAAATGTATGCAATATATATGTTTACATAACAATATCCTCTATCAGTAGATGTTATATTCCACTTTTCTTACCAAACAGATTCGATAAAGGATCTAAAAGCAACATATAGGACTTCTGGAGAGCACATGTTAGTAAAAAAGGACCATAGATGGAAAAGTAGGGAGGAAAAACATAAAAATACAGTTTGTTTGATATTTATATTTGCAATACTTAATTTGCAACATGACGTTCCAATGAAAGGACCTGTAGGTAATAGAGGTTATCATGGGTTGGTGGAATTTGTAGAAATAAAACCTCAAAGTTGGTTTCCTGTCAGCAGCGTTCAGGCCACAGCCTCCACCACAGCAGCTGCAGCAGCTGAACCAACTCACCTCTCTGCGCTCTAAAACTAGAGGTGGAGATCACCGTCTGTGGGTAGCAGGGAGCGCATTTAAACCTACAAATCCACTGAGTTTATGCGTGGAACGGAAACGAGACTATAAACCTTCAAACTGAGGTGTTGCTCATGAGGAAAGGAGTGTAAGTATGGCTGCTGTTGCTTCCTGGAGATAAGCTTAGATCCACCCAGCTTTCTATGAGTGAGTGTGTGGTCAGCCATAACAGGAAGCCAGCTAACGGATCTATGGCTGATAGAGTTAAATATCTTTAAGAAATGCAAAGGATTTGGAAAAAAAAAAAAAAAAATCAGAAACACACCTCTAACCAGAGGAAGAAGAATAAGAAGCCTGCAGCTTCTGCAGGCAGGGGCGCTGCTAGGAATTTGGGGGCCCATGAACGACATTGATATTGCCCCCCACCCCAAAGGGGAAAAAAATAAAATAAAATTTACGCAAGCTATAAAACTGCTATAAAGATGCACTGGAGATTATCATTTACATTGTCAGTGTCATTTTTATTGTAAGATTTCTACAAAAGAAATTGATCAGAATGTGAAAAAATAAAATATACATAAACTTTAAACTTGACATTTACATGCTGTCTGCAGCGCGTCTAGATCAGGAGGAGCAGCGCATCGCTGATCTGGGAGCTGGCAGGGAGACAGGCACAGCATTGATGATGCAGATCGCTGTGATCACTCCTCTGAAACAGTTTATTAACGCCTAAATTAACTTAAAATGCCCAAATCTGCCGGCAAAACATGTTCACTTGTATTATCCTGGTTTGGATTACGCTAGGGCTGCAACAACGAATCGATAAAAATCGACTTTTAAAAGCGTTGGCAACGAATTTCATCATCGATTAGTTGTGTCGTGCGATTAAT
>NW_015151502.1:212676-215654 GCF_000732505.1 Cyprinodon variegatus
GATTCATCGATTTTTAAAATAATCGTTTGTTGCAGCCCTAGATTACGCACATCAAAAATGCCTTCCAGCTGTTGCGGCAAACTACGAGGAGGCCGGGCTATAGGCTGCTGTTAAATGGGTTTCCTAGTGACAGTGCACCGCCGGTGTATGGGGGTCTGAGCGGCTCCGACAGAAATGGTAATACAGTATGGATGAACTGACTGCACTGACCATGTTTTCAGGTGGACTTTCTCACTTGAAATAGATTCAAACTACTTTTTACCCACTGATCACAGCAAATATAGCTGCCATTGTTACAGGAAAGGATAGGTTAGCTGCGCCCAACGAGTATGAGACCCAATTTTTCCGACGCTCAGCCAGAGCAGCAGAGATGCTTCAGCCGCGCCTCAGAACTAAACTTGTACAAGCATTAAAAATAAAGCAGCCTATAAAAAAAAATAACGGAGAAACGGGGCAGCTGGTGGATCATCTGTTTACATGATGAAGCAGGGACAGAGACAGTTATTTAATAGAAATATTCAGCTAGAGTTTAGCTGATGCTAACCCTCTGAGAACTACTGCGTTTTCCTTTTGCGTGGTCTGGTTGATAAAGGTAAATTCTCAACTCTGTGAGGATGCTGGCTTTGTTGTTTGGTCTCTGTGTTATTTACACACTTTAGGCTTAATACATGCTAGATTAATTAATTAATCTTGAAAACTAAAAATGAAACGCAACAAAATAATAAAAAAAAACTTCCATTCATGTTCGGTTTCAGGCAGCACCCAGCTGGGCGGCATCATTGATGATGTGATTCCCCTCCGACATTGAGGAGGATTAACTAAGTAAACCTGGGTCACTGTATTAGATGCCTTTTCCCCCTCTCTTCTTTCTCCTTCCTTTTCTTCCTTTTTGAAACCCAGACTTTAGGGTGCTGCATTTTTCAGCCACAAACGTTTTCTCCCTCTCTTCTCTTTCTCCTTCCTTTTTGAAACCCAGACTTTGGGGTGGTACATTTTTCAGCCGCAGACGTTTTTACCACACTGCTGTTTATTTACACATTTTCTTGTTAATTTGTTTCTTTCGTTATCACAACATCAAATGATGTGCGGCTGGCATTTGAGCCCCGGTACGATAGAACTGGCGGTGAGAGATTGGAGACCTGATGCGATGCAGGACCTGAGGACCAAACAATTTCTTGCAATTTCATGGGAGGGGGGGTGTCAATATATTCATGCTTTGTTTCACTGTTTATTGCTGGAAAATGAGGGAGAACATGAAGATTATTTATTTTACTGCTGGATTTTCTTTTTATATGTGAAAAATATAGTTGGACAAATCTTCTCTTCTTCTTCTTCTTCTTCTCTTCTAAGTCAAGGGCCCTTATAGTCTAACTTTCCCCCCCCCATACGGCGCCCCTGGCTGTAGCAAATCTGCTTATTAGTATAAACTAATTTTCATCATTTTCCTTTTATGGATGAGAGACATGTTTACTAAATTTTTTCCTTATTCCAGTCATCTTACAGATAGAGATGGATGTTTAAAACTAGTTATGTGCGAGCAAACTTGAAGTGTAAATACTTTTTAATAAATATGGATAAATATGGCAGCAAACCGGGTAGGGAATCATATTGGTATTTCCAGACTTGATTCCCATATTCTGTATCTGTTGTCGCTTTAAATCTTTTGCTTCTTTTGTTCCTTCCTTCAAATTCAGAAAAGTTAGATCATTTCTAAAAATGTAGACATTTAAGGCAAACGTTGTAATCTGAGATGCAAGAACTTGAAAAAGAAAAATTTGAAAAACTAGACCTTTTTGTTTTATCTAGCATATAAGGTATTTGTGTGAAATATGTTAATTAAATATTAAATGTATTATGTATTATAGAACAATAAATAAAATAAAATAAAGAAAATGACGAGCCCCCCCCCCAAATCCTTTGTAATGTAAATAAACATTACCAACGCAAACGGTAACTTTTTGTTTTGTTACTTAACTGATAATAATCTTGACTTAGACACCTTTTATTCTCATGTTGTATACAAAACAAAATGTCATGTAGTACAGCCTTCCAGATAGTAAATAAACATTTCCATTCCAAGTGCAGCAGTGATCAAATTTAAACACTGTGGAAGAAAAAACACTAATTTTTTTTGTTTTGGTGAAATCAGTGTGATGCCGTGTCTGTGAGATGATTTAGAGTTTTTTCAACAGTTCATCAGTCAAAACAACATTTTGTGACTGAAGCTCCAGCAGGTGCTGGCGGTCGTAGATGCAGGATCGACTGCTAATTTGTAGCATTCTAAGCGGCGTATTTTGCGTATTTGTCTGGAGCTGGAGCGAGCCGCTGCCTACAGGTGCAGCCATCTTGGATTTTTTTTTTAACAGTTTAAGGCAAACATTTACTTTTCTCCTTCAGGAAATGGACCTGAAGGTTTTCTGTTTCTGTTTAAAAACCAGTAACAGTAACCCCAAACTGTAACTAATTTTGCCCCATCAGTGGTTTATATGGTAATTGGCCTGTACCTGTACTGCTTTTGCTTCTCTCATTTGTAGATATTCACTCATTCATAAACACATTCATACAGTGTATATATGTTCATTACGTGTTTATAAACAGCTTTTGTGCCTAAAATCTATTTAGATATATTTAACATTTTAAAAAATTGAATTTCAAATGATTTAGAAAGCATTTGTTATCTTTGGCTGCTTGTAGATGTTTTACAGGCTGAATAAACTTAGAGTTTTGATATTTGAACATCTCTGAACAGGAAAACCTTTAAGTTTCTCATCCTGTTCTCTACAAACGAAAGGTCAAAGCCAATTTAGACCCATAATTAATGGCACATAATTTGTAAATTACAATATTATTAAAATTAAAGATTTTAATTTCAAACTCAAATAAGTTCTTATTAAATTTAACACAGCTTGGTTAATATATTCAATAAAAGGATGTGGGAAGTTTGTTGACCTTTTTCACTATTAAGAAGCTTTTACATT
>NW_015151502.1:217854-222459 GCF_000732505.1 Cyprinodon variegatus
CTTTGTCCCATATTTGCTACTGAAATCCATCAAGAAAAAATCTAAGTGAAATCTAAAAAAGACCTCAGCACTGTAGACTTGAAAGCTTTCTAAAAGCATTAAAATTGTTTGCTCTAGAAGTAGATTTTAAGAATCAAAATAGACATTATGTGCTTTTTTGCAGAAAAATATCTTTGAAATAGCCTTTTCATTTGACCCTTTGTGACTAAAACATAATTTGATGAGAACACTGACACCTCATTAGTTCAGTGCAAATGCGTCTATAAGCCTATTTTCCTTAATGTACTTTGGGTCCGTCCATGTTAAATGGGTCTGACCTAGCAAACAATGGAAGCGTTAAATTCAAGATGATTTATATAGATGTAGATACTCAGAAGCGATTAATATTCACCTTAACCCTGATACCAATGACCACTCCACATAACTGGAGTCCAGATGTGAGTAGATTAGATTAGATTAGATTAGATGAGTTTTATTGATCTAACAGTGGAGAAATTCACTCTTCACATATTGGCATAGAAGTTAAAGAAGGTGCAAACAAGGAGGGAAAAAGGTGCATTAGGTGCATTATGAATAAACGATATATAAGATATATATATATATATATATACGAGTACGAGAACGAATAGAAAAATGTTGCAGTTCTGTGTTTTGGCCACAGGTGGCAGCATCATAAAAAAAAAAAAACTGCAATGCCTCTTTAAAAATGCCATTAAACAAACAGTTTGTTCTCTTCTGGATGTACAGATCGTGACGCCAACAGAGGGAAACTACCTGACAAGATCTCAGCACAGGATCAGGCTCAAGACTCATTGTCATCGAAGACGTCCCTTTAACTTCCCAGGTGACATCCCATCATGCCACTGACCTGGTTCCCCACCTCCCAGCTGCTATGGGTGCGTGTTGCCGCCGTGCTGTTCACCTGCACCGCGTTCAGTGTCACGGCACATGGCGGCGGGCTGCACCAAGCAGGCATGGCGGACTGGTGCATCTTCTGCTGGGCATTCAGCTTCGCCTGCTCTGTGCTGGTCCTGCTGGTCGAGCAGTGCAGCCTCCAACCCAGAATCCCAGTGTCCTGGTCCAACTTCCCCATCACAGTTGCCTGCTACGCCTCCCTCCTCTGCCTCTCAGCTTCAATCATCTTCCCATTGTATTTTATCAAAGGCCAGAATTCCTACGGTGAGCAACGTGACCATCGGATCGCCGCCACCGTCTTCTCCTGTCTGGCAACAGTTGCCTACATGGTGGAGGTGAGCCTGTCCAAGGCCAGGCCAGGAGAGGTGGCGGGTTACATGGCTACAGCTCCAGGTCTGATGAAGGTGTGCCAAACCTTTGTGGCCTGCATTATCTTCATCCTGGTGAGCAATCCAGTGTCATATGACCATCACGCAGCCCTAAAATGGTGCATGGCGGTTTACTGCATCTGCTTCATCCTGTCCATGGCTGTGGTGGTGCTGTGTGTGGGAGAGTGCACCGGCTGCCTCCCTATCCCCTTCTCCAAGTTCCTGTCAGTCTACGGACTTTTGGCCACTGTCATGTACCTGACGGCCACCATCCTCTGGCCCGTGTTCCATTTCGACAGGAACTACTCAAGAGGAGGAGATAAGGCCAAATTGATCGCCGTGTCTGTGCTCACCGCTCTTAACTTCCTGCTGTACATCGCTGATCTGGCTTACAGCGCCAGACTGGTGTTTGTCAGCGGCTGAGATGCAGGGAGACGAAGAATACTCTGAACAGATGAGGCTGACAGAAGGGACAGAGCTCTTTTTTTGTAAGTTTAGACGACACAGAGATAGTCCTAAACACCTAAATGTGTGTATGTGTGGTATATGTCTATGTTTGCATAATCACATTGCTGCCTTACAGTATGTGCTGCTTAATGTGAAGTGGCTTGTTTTGAATGTCTAAAACAAGTATATGAATAAAGGGAAAAAATATTTATTTTTTTTCAACTGTGCAACAAAAAGGGGTGAAAAATTGGGTCCACACACTGGAACACGATGGAGAACCAACAGTATTTGGACACTTATAACCAAAAATACAGTATTTGGCTGTCGGCTTTTATACTGCTTTTTGTATTTAAATATTTGAGATGACGCTGTCTGAGTAATAAAGTTTCAACTTGAGTAATGCGATGAAATTTAAAGGCGTATGCTTTCATTATTTTGTGGTTGAGGTTTTATTGCAGGGCTGGGGCTGCAGAAACATAAGCGACTTCCTGTTTAGTGGTTCCAGTATAAACTTAAAAATTCCAAGGTAAAGAAAAAAAAAACAATGTCTTTTTGAAAAAAATTAATTTGTGTGTAAATTCTTATATGATATAAAAGAGGCCAGCTTCTTTCATATAATTTCTGATGCATAATGTCATCATAAACATACATTTTAAACCAGTCATAATTGAGAGTACAGTAGTTTAATCCAGTAACAGGTAGGTTCCACTATAAGCGTTTTAAGTCAATCCAGGTTATCAGTAAATAATAAACTACAAGGAAGCTTAGGTTCTTCAGTCTTTGCAGCAAGATGCTGTATATCTTCTTTAAGTCTATTGTGGAGAGTGTCATATCTTCTACCATCATCTGCTGTAATAACAGCATTAGAGCTAATGACTCAAAAATGCTCAACAAGCTAATTAAAAAGGCTGGTTCTGTTCTAGGAACTCCTCTAGAACCTCTGGAGATATTTTCACAAAGAAAAGAATTCTTCATAAAGTGAAGAAAATTATGAACAACGGTGAGCATCCTTTTCAGAAGACTTTTGAATAACAGTGTCTTCAGTCAGAGGCTTCTCCAGATCCGGTGCAAAACAGACCGCTACAGAAGCTCCTTCCTGTCTATAGCTATCAAAACCAACATCGGTTTAAAAAAAAATGACGTATGTTACTGCAACATTTAATCTCCCTTAATGTTTTTTTTTTTTATTGAAATGGACTAAATTGAAAAAAACCCAAGAGAAACTCATAGGAATAACTGGATAAAAATCAAACAGCTGCATTGAAACCTCTGTTCACATTCAGTTTTAGTGCTTAGTTTCATGTTTATGATAGATTTACTACTGAATAGTAATGGTTAGAACTGCCTCACTATGATGCAACAAATCAGGAAGTAAAACCTTTGCCAGTCAAAGAAATAGAGGAAACCATCTCGAACACACTCAACCTTGCCGGTCCTTCAGTCAGCTTCTCTCTCACAATGAATGGTAAGTCAATATTTTCTCTTTGGAAAAAAAAAAAACTGCTGTTTGTGAGGTTTAAATAGTAACTGAAAAAAATGTCTCCCGTTTTTATTACTTCTTGTTCATCTTTAACACCAGTTAATCTCTGACTGTCAATAGTTTTTTTTTTCATTGTATTATTTGCTGATTCAGCAAGAATAAGTTTTATTGAACGTAGTTCAAGCAAAGAACAATAGACAGTGAGCTGTAGGTGATGTGAGAGGAGTATTTGTTGGGGTATTTCTTGCCACTGCTTGTACGATGGTTGTTTCTGTATAAGGAAGTAACACCCGCCAGATTTTCTTCTCCTCATGTTAGTTTAGCAGAGAGTTGCCCGCTCTTCCAATGTTTCTTTACAACGGTTTACATTTTTTTTCTACACTTTTTTTGGATTGTTGTCAACAGTTTGCTTTAAATCTCAACAAAATTCTTCAATCATTTTACAAAATGAACTTAGATTTATTTATTTAACACCAATTTTCTGAGTTATTTGAAGTAATTTTCCTGTTAAACTGGGACAAGCTTCAGTTGAGATTATCACATTGCTTTTTTTTTCTTTTTCCCGTGTCCTGTTTGCCAGTATAGAACTGAAGATTTATGTCACAAAAAGTTTGCTTTCACAAGTAGACCATAAGGTCTACTTGGTAATTGTAACATTAAAAGAAGAATCGCTTTGGCAAGAATAAAAAAAAAAAAAAAACATGCAATGGGGGAGAAGACAGAATGGGAGGATAGAAAGTGAGAGGGGATAAGAATTTACTGTATATGCAACTGCTCTTGTATATAGAAGTTTTATAAAGCTTCTTTAGCAGGAATTTATGCTTAATAGCTGGTGTGAAGAGTCCCAGACCCACCCCAAATAGTCCAGACTGATGAATAGGAGACTGGTGCCCCAGAAATCTGAAGACACCCCAGAGTAAAAGGATACAGGGATGGCAGTGCCCTCTCAACATGGGCAGATGAGATCCCCAGAGATTTTTAGACAACCACCTAACTCATTCCTAAGGACATTGATAAAAACCCAGTTTGGGAAGACGTAATTTGTTAAGATTTCCAATTGGGCATAGCTTAACAAAACACTTTCACATTTTAGGTAAAATAAATACAGATGTGATGGGATGACCTCTGCCTCACCCCATTTGCTTAGGAGTGAGTTATTATGCACTCAATCTGATCTTTATCCACAAGAACCAGCAGGTGGCGCCACCTCCCCGCTTCTTACAAGAGTAAACCTTTCCAGTTTGCAGCTGACACATAAGAAGAATATAGTGCTATATGCTGGCAGACACTTAATGAATATTTCAATACCACTGATCAAGGTTGTATTGCCACCAGTGGTGTCAAAAGTACACACATTTGTTACTTATGTAGAAGTATAGATACTGCAGTTTAAAA
>NW_015151502.1:223314-227523 GCF_000732505.1 Cyprinodon variegatus
TAGAAAGTGTACTTAAGTACAGTAACAAAGTATTTGTACTTCGTTACTTGACACCTCTGTCTGTTATAAGTAATTTTCCATAAAGTAAGGTAACAATAAATGACAAAACTCAATAAAAGGTAAAATAACTCTACTTTTCAACAATTCACTTATTGCTCAATAATTTTTTAAATGCTGAGTGTCCAGGAAGTAATACACAAGTGAAGTAATCATGGTTATTTTTCTATTTGTTCCAGACTCAATTAGAATAGTCCTCTTGGGAAAAACCGGAGCAGGGAAAAGCAGCCTGGCCAACACTATATGTGGAGATGAGCTGTTCTCCATCAACCATACCATCAGCTCTGAAACAAGGGAGTGCAAAGCCATAACCAGGCCTGTCAGTGGGAGGAACCTTACAGTCATTGACACCCCAGGTTTCTTCGACACAGACCAGCCAGAGGAAGACCTGAAGCCTGAGATATTGAGGTGTATCACCGAGTGCGCTCCTGGGCCTCATGTTTTTCTACTTGTTCTCAAAGTGGAAAAATTCACAGAGCATGAGCAGGCGGTTATTGAGAAAATCTGCACATATTTCTCTGAAGATATTCTTAAGTACGCTGTGGTGATCTTCACCCATGGCGACCAGCTGCCTGATGGGATAAAGATTGAGGATTTTGCTGCTAATAACAACCTTGTGAGTGAACTGGTGAAGAAGTGTGGTAACCGCTGCCATGTCATGGACAACAAATACTGGAACAGACACCAACAAGGTGAATACAAGAGCAATAAGCTCCAGATGGAGAAGCTGCTTCAAACAATTGACACAATGATAAAGGAGAACCAGGGCAACTGCTACACCAATGACGTTCTGCAGGCAATGGAGCAGGAAATAAATAGAGAGGAGCAGAACATTCGATTGGTTCAAGAAAATCTATCAAATGCAGAGATCAGAGAAAGGGCAAAGAAAGAAGTTTTAAGAAAGCTCCTCATCAACTTCACAGCTATTGGAGTAGGTACTTTGTTAGGAGCGCTTTTTGGCATGGTAGTCATGGTTGGAGCAGTCCTTTCTATTTTAAAGAAATCTTCCCATCCAGTAACCCTGAAGCAGGCAGTAGGCAGAACAATTGCAGCTACAGCAGGGGTAGCGGTTGGAACAGGAGGAGCAGCACTGGCAGGAGGTGTTGTACCAGCAGCAACAGCTTTGAGCATTACAGGAGCATGTGCAGCAACAGGAGCAGTTAAAGGGGCTTTAATTGGATACGATGTGGCCGAAGAAGCTAAGAGTCCAAAAGAAGCTGCCCTGCAAACCGCAGAGGCTGTGAAGTATGAAGCACAGGTTCATTTAAATAAGGTCAGCCAAGTTTGGAATAAAGCAATGACAACAAAATCCAAAACATCAGAGGAAGAAGAGGCTGCTCTGCTTGATGAAGAACTGAAAACAAACTAGCTGGAAGGTTTATTATCCTGACATAAAGATCTGAACCTTCAGTTTAATGTGAAAATGTATTGTTCACATTAAACTGAACAATACATTTTTTCCCATTCCCGGGATTAAACGATAAACTGTTAATCTGATCAGTTTAGATGAAACATCATTGAAAAACACAAGTTTGCTTAATCTGTGTTATTATGTTAATTTCTGTTACTACCTGCTCAACTGCTTTTCCAATATTGTTCATTTTTTTTCTACAATTATATCATGTTGGAATGTATAAGACTGTGAATTCATAAACAATTTTGGTGGACAGAGATTTTTTATAATGTAAAAATAAATTCCTGAAAAGGTCCCTGTGTTAAATGTCATTTACCCAATCATTCAATAGCCTACATACACTTAAGCTCCTAATTATTCATGGCAAATGTAGATATGCATTACGATCAGGGCTTCGTCATCCACATACCATGAGAGATTTGATAGAAAAGCATGACAATAGAGCCAGGAACGCTGGCAGTAATGCTACGGGAAAAAATGGTACTCAAATTAAAATCCTTGCAGAAGCTGAAAGAACCATTATCAAAAAAAAAAAAGAACCATTATCAAAAATTTGACAATATTGAGATTTATTTTACTTTTCTTTTGTGGAGTTGATTTGTTTATAAGAATTTTGTGTGATTTATTAAAAACAAAAGAAAGAAATATGAAGTAAGAGATTAAAATTACCCTTTTGTTTTATAGGCATAAATGAAGCACGTTTAAGAATTCTCTGTACATTTCTAAATGACCACAAGAGATAGCAGCTCATTAATCACACGGAAAACTTGATTGATTGGTTGACTTTATTGATCTCACAGTGGAGAAATGTGCTCGTTACATCAGCTCAAATAATCAGAGAAGTAGAATGTGCCTAACTAAAAAAAAAGGTGCATGGGAAACTAATCAAATATACCAGTAAAGACATTGAATTATTTATTTTTTTTTCTTCAAAAGATGACATTACATAAGGAGTTTAATTTTATAAAACTGATATCCTTGCAGATGAAATGAAAAGTAAATGAAATGAAAAGTACAAGAAAGTATTATTGTTGTTTGTGCAGCAGAGTGATCTGATGCAGCAGAACAAATGTTGTTTTTTCTGGTTCACAATGCAGATGCAAAACAAGGTTCTTAGACTGAAGGTAGTGATAATGGTAATTTATGAGAAACAAACCAAAGGTTGCTTGATTTTTAATTATGTTCTTGCCCGACAAGAAAAAAAAAAATACTTTCTTTACACAAAAGAAGGAAAAGAAATAAGCTCCCAACAGCTTTTACTAAGATTTTTTAAAATCCTTTTATATGGTGTCAACATTCTTTAGGCAAATTAGTGTATCTTAACATTTTTACATATTTTACATTGTTAATAATCATATGCATTTGTGTTGCTTTTAAAACTATATAGAAATAGAACTTTGTGCAGTGGATGTCATGACATCAAACATAAACATACATCAAAAGAACAAGTGAAATGACTACGTCAACCAAAGAAGTAAGCAATTCAAATAACAGTAGTGAAATGGTTATGTTACTAGATTAGCATAATATAAATAGCATAACATAGCTTGCAGTGTTAGTATTAAATTACTAACAAAATAAAAATATTTATGCTGCATATTTATACAATATTGACATATAAGAGTAGTGCATGTTATATATTTAAACATAGATGTGATTCTTATTCATTGCAGTTTTGCTAAGGAAGCATCTTTTCTGTTTCTATTGTAGTTTTTTCCCAGATTTAGACATTACGCATAAGCCATAAGGTTTAAATACTTCACTTTAACTCAAGTTGCAATATAAAAAAAGAGATTTTCACACATACGTATTACAAAGCTTTTTTGTAATATATCTAGTTTAATCCGGCTACATTTTTCATGCATATTACCTGCTAGATGTATAAAGGGTTTACAGGGAAATCTGGTTAACATGAGGAACTTTCTAGCTTTTCCGGGCTTTTTAGCTACATAATTGGGTCATGTGTGTTTTGTCATATCTGATGTCCTATTGGATAAATATTGTGCTCTACTAAGTTTTGTTTTAACCTGTGCAGCCAGTTCATGCATATAGAACTAATATACAACCTGCTTCTTCTGTAAACACTAAAATGCACATTCTTATAATTCTCCCTTTCACTTTACTGGTGGTACATGGTTTTGTTTAGTGTTATTATCATGTATTAACAGTATAAGCAACACCAACAGTGAAAACAAAAACAATGCAACAAATGAAAGGATTGTTTCAACATTTACACTGAGAACTAATGATATCATTAATAGTAAGTAAAACACAATCGCCAGCAGTATTTCTCTGATGTGCTTCTTGATTTGAGAAATGATTTTTACAACCCACACAATTATTTCAATAAACTTTTTTAATGCATATAAGCCTCCAGGTGCCATGATTCCCAGTGATGTCAGAATGTGTTCCCATGTCACGCTTGTACCAGCTATCGCGGCTGTTGCCTCTGTTGCGATAAATCCTTCAGTAGCTTCTGCTACAACTTGTACTCCACCTGTGCCTCCCCCACCTGTTGCTCCACCTGAGCCTCCTCCACCTGTTGCTCCACCTGTGCCTCCCCCACCTGTTGCTCCACCTGTGCCTCCTCCACGTGTTGCTCCACCTGTGCCTCCCCTACCTGTTGCTCCAGTTGTGCCTCCCCCACGTGTTGCTCCACCTGAGCCGCATCCTCCACCTGTTGCTCCACCTGAGCCTCCTCCACCCGTTGATCCACCTGTACTTCCACCTGTGTCTCC
>NW_015151502.1:227948-234503 GCF_000732505.1 Cyprinodon variegatus
CTGTGCCTCCTTCACCTGTGCCTCCTCCACCTGTTGCTCTCATTCCTGCTCCTCCTATTCCTGCCGCTCCTGAACTGAATGTTCCTGCTGCCCCTATAACTGCACCTATAGATCCCAACACTGGGTACCAAATTCCTCCAAACTCTCTTCCTTTAGAAGTTCCTCCGCTCTGAGCTTGTCCACTTGTTGTTGCCTCATTTTCTTTTGCATCATCTTCTCCTTTTCCGTCTATGTTTACAGATTTTTCTGCTACTTGTAAAACTACAAGGGATGATCCAAAGAAAGCATTGGATCCTGATCTATCTTTGTTATCTGTTAATTTGATCCATGCATTTACAGAAATACACTTGCCGTATCCTTCTTTTGTTTTCTTCGCTGTATTGTCCAATGTGGTTAACAGCTCCTGTAACTGAAGCTCGATGCTTCTGCGGCACTGGAAATGATACAGAATGACCAGAAATGATTTCTTCAGGATTGAGTCGGTGACTATTAATGTTTAATTCATCCAACACACATTTATCCCCATTAAAGTAAAACATTATTTTGGCTGCATAGACATTTATTTGAAGATTAATCTGTTAGGCAGATAAATTTAAAAATAAAAATACAATTCTGTGAAAAAGTTCCATATATTTTTTGTTGTCCTTAAAAAAAAAAAAAAACGTATTTAGTATTCAATTCCTTACACATAGAGTTGTTTCAAACCTTTATTTCTTGTGATTTCTATCACAATGGCTTACAGATAATTGGATCCCTAAATTTAAGGTCTTTTCAGCCAATGCTAATTAGCCTAGCTCTAAATAATTTTGCCCAAAACATTTTTCAAGCATTTCTATTTTTTTTCTTTTAGGGTATTGAAATTGCTTTCTTGTTGAAAAACATATAATAAAAAACAAACCCCAGCTATACCCACCATCAGAAATGAACAGGACTGAAAAAAGTTACAAAAAACTATTAGAAAAATGATCAAATAGAGAAAGTTTTTATCAATCCTAATAATCCTTAACATGAAAAAAAGAAGTTTAAATTGATGTAATGCAGTGAGTAAAATTGTAATTTGACTTTTCATTCATTGTATGAAAATACCCTTTTAAACTATATAGAGATGATATTTGAATGTGCAATGCAGCAATTGGTCATTCTGTTTCTAGTCAGCTGACTATATCATTTACTTGTTCTTCTGTTTAAATGTAGATTATTATTACAATATTGCTATCACAATAGTGTATTAAATCATAGCAGTTAGTTCTGAAAAAGCCTGAGCTGTACAGGGTGTAAAGGGCTCATATCACTGTTTAATATAACTAGCAGCAAATATCTTGTGAAAACATATTACATTATTTTGTAAAAAAAAATGTATTTTAGCAATTTAGAAGCTCGGGAATAACGGATCCTATAGAGTTTGCTAGCATAATTAATAGCATAACTTATTTGGATTCTTTGACATGATGAAAAGCTAATGACTTAATCATTGTTACCAGGTTAAATTTAAAAATATACAGAGGTAACTATAAGGGAATATTCATCAATTCCTTTTTGTATTGTTAATAAATCTCTGCTTATTACCTGAGTAGATGTTATATTTGGTTGGAGGACAATGCGAACCAAGAGTGGTTTACTTCTATCTTGACTCCACTCAAAGGACTGGATCTCCTCTCTTAACACCTTAGCGACCACACTTTCTGGAAACCGCAAGGCCATTCCGACTCCAAGTACAGGGAGTGAAATCGATTCAAACCCTTGCCTCTTACAGGATGTTAGGATGCTGTTGATGCCCAATCTGAGAACCTTTGAGTCAACAATAAACATTTAAAAAGACAAAAATTAAAACATACAGATTGTATCACTTCAATGCCTCTATATAACACAATGTGAGATAAACTATTGTTTTACCTGAACTGCTGTTCCATCGTCATCATCATCCCATGGAATAAGGTTGAGGAAGAACACAGCACCAGAGGGAAGTCTGGGCAGTCCCTTCAACAGCACTGAGTCTCCAGGCACTGATTCATTTCCTGCTGTGTTTCTGAACCTTGACATCAGCTGTGGTCCAACTATTTCATTCAAAGTTCTTCCCAAACCTGAAGAAAGAGGATTATGGCCAACCATAGGAGAAACCACAGCATCAACCTAGAAGGGAAAGAATACAGAGATCTGGGTCTTTGTTATTAACTGATACCATTTGGATATTTTCTTCCCATCAGGTGGTATAAAGATTTGTATTATTATATGACTCTTCTAAACACACACACACAAGAATATATATATATATATTTCTTACCTGTTGGGTCTCAATAGTCCCCATGACAACCTCAACATAAACACTATCTCCAGCAACCTCAGCAACGCCTTCATCACTTGTTCTCACTGTGTCTTCTTCAGCAGGGTCAATCTGGAACCTTCCACTACTGAATGAGCGGCATCCATGGCTTATTCCTTGGAAAAGGTTGTCACACACTTCCAACATGCCCTTCACGACATGGTTTCTGTTATCTATCAGAATGATCCTGCTCACCATTCGCCCTCCCTGACTGCTGTACTGCCTCACAGCATTAACAATAGCCTCAGTGCAAATACTGAGAGGAACACCAAATGGCCCTGAGCTGTAAAAGGGCATGGTTAAAGATTTGGACCTAAAGGCTTCTGATAGGAATGAAGCTCCATTGGAATGGTCTAAATCATCCACTGGAATAGTCATCAAGGTGTCTGTATCCAGTCTAGTGATATCACCTAAACACACCATCATCTGGAGTCCATTTTTAAGGTTATAAGCTACAGCTGGGTCTCCTTTATTACTATTTATAAATGGCATTTTTTGACTTAACCCTGAATCATTGATACCAGATTGTCTGTGTTCCACCGGGTCCATGGTCTGGCATGCTTTATCATTGTTATTAGATCTCTTATGCTGGGATGTCAAAACCTCATGATTGTTATCTGCCTTAGATTTCCAATATCTCTTGACCAAATTCCTAGTCTCTTCTGGGTTGATACGCTGAAGCCCCAGCATAGTGAGAACTATTATCTTAGCTATGAGTCCTTTAATGTCTTGTTCACTGTTTTCACCTGTTGGTGGAGCAGGTGAGATGGAAAATGGCGTTGAATGCTGTTTTGAAGAGAAAAAAATTAAAATGGTTACTTCTTTAGTTTCAGTTTCACTCCCACTCCATATTCCCCACCCCCCAGCAATGCAAAGTTCTTACTACATTATTACATTCTGGTGTAGACATGAACTGACCTGTTGTATTGCAGTCAGTGTCACATTGGAAGGTGAGGAGGCTGCTTTTAAACTGTTCTGGACGGTGAAAGTGAGGCTGCAGCTATCTGTGAGATTCACAGTGTGCTTTGCTTTTCTCAGGACTGCTTGCTGATCTAAACAATAATGTGCAACAGTAGGTTTTGCAAATTACCCAGATAAATATAATGTAACACAGCAAAATCAGCAGGTGGAAGAATAACGTTTTTTTTTTTTTACATTAATATTCCTCCTATGTAAACACATTTGCAAAAGTCAAATACAGTTAGAGATCGAGACACAAGTAAATGTTGCAGCATTTAAAAACAAACTAATAATTACCAACCCTCAGAGTTATATAATCTGTCATATTTGATGTTTGTTTTATACAACTAAATATTTTGAGTCATATTAGGAACTACATGAATATTAAATAAAGTATGTTTGAAAATGTTCACACATTCCACATTTTAAAGATTATACATTCACCATTACTTTTGAAAAGAAAATATATTTTTACCTTGACAATTCAGAATTTCCTGATCAAATCAAACAAAAATGTATCACAGGATTTATTGAGCACTCTGTGCACTTCAAATGTTCTTAAATAAACATGTTCATAACATTCTTTTCTTATTAAGTCATCGGTATCTTAGATGTAATCAAAACATTTTACTGCCTACCTTTTTTGTTTCGGAAAGCGAAACTGTAAACATATTTAGATTCCCTCTTCAGTGATTCACAGCTTCCGCCACTTGATGTCCAAGTATGAAAATAGTTTTCTATTTCCTTCTCCTGATCTGGGTGAAGGTTGTAGCACTTAAAGAAAACAGGGTAAGTGCTACTATTACCCATTATCTATATACGGTAAAAGAAACCTAGAACGAAAAAACTAAATGGTGTCCTTAAGATCAAGCAAGAAAAACGCTTTACAAATCAGCTGCACAAACATTATGTAAGTAACAACGCCCATTACATTAGAGAGAACCAGGAAGTTCTTTTGTTCAGTGACATGCAACCAATCAGAAATCAGAGTTTCTTTGTGAGGAGCCCTGATCCCTTCTTCATTAAGATGGAAGTTTGACTGCGCAGTAACATGAAATTATTTACTTTTTAGAATAAAATAAAGGAATTTTAATACAACTGTTAAAAGTCCGTCCGTTTGTTTAGTACCACATTACCCATGATGCATATGTTCATTTTGTAGTTCTAATTTCACATAGCTGAACAAGTTGTGTTTTCCATGCTTCTGGGTGGTTCGGTGGCACAAAATAGCATCCACCATTAATCCTTCTTTAACCCAGTGTGTATGAAACCTGTGTGCGTTCTTTACGATGTAAGTATACATTTTAAGTCCGATATTGGGTTTTTCTGTCAGTTATTATCCCAGGAGGTTAAATTGTCCTTTAGTTTCTCTGGTTACTGACAATGCAAGAGTATACTTACAATAACTCAAGTTCTTTGTTACACTTTGCTAGATATATTGCCATTTTATTAGTAAATGAGGGCATTGCCGTTTATTTCATATTTTCCAATAGTTCTGTAAGTTAAATGTTTATTACGTTTGACCAATAATGCATCTGTGATGTTATCGAGCCCTCCAGTGGATTTTTTTCGTATTACAAGCCAATTTCATCCTGTATCTATATGCACCCGTTTTGCCTGCATGGCTATAAATATGCATCTTTATTGTTTATTTTGTTTCAGATAACCACACATCCATATACATATCCCTAAGAAACCAAATATAAACCTCATCATCTGTACCATCATCTCCAATGTACCTGCTTTTATTCCATTAATAAACCTTCTGAGCTGCACCGATGGAGTTGACATATTCCTTCTGACCAAGGAAGATTCAACTGATGAGATATCTGGAATTAGTGCAATTTAAACGTAAACAGTCTTCTACAAGTGGTCCTTCGAGCTGGATCTCATTGGTCGAATCAACAACATAATAGAGCAGAATCCCTTCCTGCATTCCTACCACAGTCTAGCAGTATGGATATACACAGCAGTCACACCAGGAATCAGTTGAACATCCTGGCACCAGCAAGGTAGGACAAAAGAACACTTGCGAACCTACTAAGACCAGTAGAACCTGCTGCATCCTTATCATTGCTAAAGGCAAGCCCCATGGTACAGACAGCACCATGGCCAGTTCCACAGCCAGATGTACTTGAAGCACCTCAGAATACGTTTCAGCCACCACCTATGTCCCAGCCTCAGATAGACACGGCCTTCCAGCCAGTAGGCCAGTCTTTACCATTACCTGTTCAACAGCTGAGAGGCCCTCCGGTTTATCCAGGAATCCAGCCAGCATCGTTACCAGCTCCACCTCCTAGAGTGAGACATGTGATACAGCCTGCTCTACAACCTGACATCCACGTATTACAATCTAAGCAGCTTGGGAAGCTCGAAACACATCAAACTGAGTCTTTATTCAGTCAGAGATACCAACATCCGCAGTTACCAAGCAGCACCAACCAGGTGCACTCTGCAGCATCATACAACCTTGCTGCGGCCTCTGCTACGCCTCTGTATCAGCAACCACAGGGAGCGGCAGCACAGCAGAACTACATCTAGCATTATGCTGCTCCACCTATTGATTTTCCCAGCCATTACTCTGCTGCTTATCCAACACCTCCAGATGCATACCAAGCAACAGCCCCACTACCTTTGACAGAAGAAGTCAACCAGCCAAACCTGATGGAGATGATTGTGGAATCATTATACGGCATCTCAAAGTCTAGACTGGTCGCATTCAAATAGGGCCGAGAGAGTGAATTTGCACTTCTGAAGAAAGGATTGGACAGCCTGCTAGGGCCTCATGCACACCTCACAGAGGAATATAAATATCACATCCTGCTGGATCATTTAGAGCATCCATGTGCTCTACAAGTTGCTAGGTGCTATATTCATGACCGCACTTCCTACACTAGTGAAATTTGAGCATTAGAACAGAGATATGAACAGCCTCGACAGTTAATCCAGAGTGAACTCAGTGCTGTCCTTAACTGCTCTCCTGTTAAGGTTGGTGACCCTCAAGCCTTTGAAGATTTCTCCCTGGCAGTGTCTAGCCTTGTAGGTCTCCTCAGTACCATGGATGATGTAGCAGCCAGTGAGCTCCACTGTGGTTCACATGTAGACTGGTTACTCACTAAACTCCCTCCTAGCTAGAGAGAGAGTTTCATCGAGTACTGTATCACACGTGGCATAATACGCGCTGGGAGCAGCCGCACATACAACATGTATGACCTGTCTGAATGGCTCGAACGCAAGTCAGAAGTTCTTCAGCTATCCAGGCAAGCCACTCAGCC
>NW_015151502.1:235179-240048 GCF_000732505.1 Cyprinodon variegatus
CATCATCATACGGCATCCCAAAGCCTAGATTGGTCACATTCAAATCAGGCCGAGAGAGTGAATTTGCACTTCTGAAGAAAGGATTGGACAGCTTCCTAGGGCCTCATGCACACCTCACTGAGGAATATAAATATCACATCCTGCTGGATCATTTAGAGCATCCATGTGCTCTACAAGTTGCTAGGCGCTATATTCATGACCGCACTCCCTACACTAGTGAAATTCAAGTATTAGAACAGAGATATGAACAGCCTCAACAATTAATCCAGAGTGAACTCAGTGCTATCCTTAACTGCTCTCCTGTTAAGGTTGGTGACCCTCAAGCCTTTGAAAATTTCTCCCTGCAGTGTCTAGCCTTGTAGGTCTCCTCAGTACTATGGATGATGTAGCAGCCAGTGAGCTCCACTATGGTTCACATGTAGACTGGTTACTCGCCAAACTCCCTCCTAGCTACAGAGACAGTTTCATCGAGTACTGTATCACACGTGGCATTATACGCACTGGGAGCAGCCGCACATACAACATGTATGACCTGTCTGAATGGCTCGAACGCAAGTCAGAAGTTCTTCAGCTATCCAGGCAAGCCACTCAGCCACAGTCATCAGACAGACCATGACCGGGGAGAAGTAACTCCATAGTATCTACAGGGTCCAAAGCACAGAGTAAGTCTGCATCCATATATTATGACACAGATCCTTCTCAAACACCCACAAAGACATACACCAAGGCAGAAGCTGTTAGTCCTTCTTCCCCTTCCAAGAAGAAACAAAAGTTTAAGCCATATTGCCCATACTGTGAAGGAACAGAACACTACCTCAGTGGCTGTGTAAACTTTAAGAAGTTAGATGTTAGAGTTATGATTATAAAATTATGCTACATTTGTGTGCTGTGAATCAATCAAGAGGGTCGTAGACTTTTGTGACCTGCATCCTGCTATCCTGTGATTCAATCATTGGGTCATGAGGCAAAGTCACACGGTTGCATCCTGCTGTGATTCAATCAAGAGGAGCATTTTGTCCTATGACCCAATCAATTGCCTTGTCAGAAGAACACTGTTCTGTAACCCAACCCATGTTATGATCTGCTAATAAAAAGCTTCTGCTGAGGAGACCGTGAGAGGGCAGATGTAGCTGAACATGACTCTCTCCTCTTGCAGGAGCCAAAAAACCCTATTCTGTGTGGACTCAGTTTCTTTTTTATCATAAACCTACAATTTTGAACGTAACATTAGACCTCACAGCTGTCGCCACATGGCTAAAGGATACATTCCAAATGCTGGCGCTGCGGCCCTAAACACACTCTAGAACAGTGCACTCTAAAGAAACTGTGCACCACCTGTGGAGAACAGCACTTATTAGTGCTTCATGACCTGGTTGAGGCTAGAAGGCGGGACCCTAACATCCTAACAGTGAGTACCAGAAGAGTATTTCTGGATCCTGTCAGTCACTCTGGTCATGTAATGCTCAAGGTGACGCCCATTCAGTTATACCATCAGATAGAAATCTGTAGACATGTATGCTCTCCTTGATGACGGCTCAGAGAAGACCATCATACTCCCACCTGCAGTTAAGTTATTAGGCTTATCCCCAGAGGAGAAAACTCTATCTCTGAGCACCATCCGTAAAGATTTGATCCAGATAAAGGGAGGCTACGTCTCATTCCAGGTATCCCCGAAGGCCCAAACAAAGCGCCGTTATAAAATAGCACATGCCTTTACTGCTGAACAGCTCAGCCTAGCTGAACAGTCATGTCCAGTGGAACTCCTGAAGGAGAAGTACTATCACTTACAGCAAGTGCAGCTGGAGGGATTCAACCAGATACAGCCTCTCGTGTTAATCGGTTCAGATAACGCTCACCTTATAACTCCGGTCCATCCAGTCAGGCGTGGCCCAGCCAATGCTCCTGTCACTGTTTGCGCCAAGCTAGGGTGGGACATCCAAGGTCCAAGAAGTAGTATGCCTACACCGCAGGGAGACTTGCACTGCCTGAATATATCATGTCTTTCTCCTGCTGAGGCCCTGCATCAGGATGTTTAACGTCTGTGGCAACTAGACGCTCCCATACATAGACCTGAGAAGGAGGTCACACACTAATAGGAGGACAGAGAAGCCATAGCCATGTTGGAGGCTAAGACACTCAGGGTTCCTGTAGATGGTGTGGAGAGATACGCCACTCCTCTGCTGAGGAAGAATGATTTCCCTCATTTGCANGATAAATCCAAATACTGGCGCTGCGGCAGTAAACACACTCCAGAACAGTGCACTCTGAAGAAACTGTGCACCACCTGTGGAGAACAGCACTTATTAGTGCTGCATGACCTGGCTGAGGCTAGAAGACGGGACCCTAACATTCTAACAGTGAGTGCCAGAAGAGTATTTCTGGATCCTGTCAGTCACTCTGGTTATGTAATGCTCAAGGTGGTGCCCATTCAGTTATACCATCAGATAGAAATCTGTAGACAAGTATGCTCTCCTTGATGACGGCTCAGAGAAGACCATCATACTCCCAGCTGCAGTTAAGTTATTAGGCTTATCCCCAGAGGAGAAAATTCTATCTCTGAGTACCATCCGTCAAGATTTGATCCAGATAAAGGGAGGCTACGTCTCATTCCAGGTATCCCCGATGGCCCAACCAAAGCGCCGTTATAAAATAGCACATGCCTTTACTGCTGAACAGCTCAGCCTAGCTGAACAGTCGTGTCCAGTGGAGCTCCTGAAGGAGAAGTACTATCACTTACAGCAAGTGCAGCTGGAGGGATTCAACCAGATACAGCCTCTCGTGTTAATCGGTTCAGATAACGCTCACCTTATAACTCCTGTCCATCCAGTCAGGTGTGGCCCAGCCCATGCTCCTGTCACTGTTTGCGCCAAGCTAGGGTGGGACATCCAAGGTCCAAGAAGTAGTATGCCTACACCGCAGGGAGACGTGCACTGCCTGAATATATCATGTCTTTCTCCTGCTGTGGCTCTGCATCAGGATGTTTAACGTCTGTGGCAACTAGACGCTCCCATACATAGACCTGAGAAGGAGGTCACACACTAATAGGAGGACAGAGAAGCCATAGCCATGTTGGAGGCTAAGACACTCAGGGTTCCTGTAGATGGTGTGGAGAGATACGCCACTCCTCTGCTGAGGAAGAAAGATTTCCCTCATATGCATGTCCCTCCAGAAGTAGTTAAAGGCCTGCTAAGGTCCACAGAGCGGAAGCTGATTAAACATCCAGACCTGGCCCACACATACAACAAAGAGATTAAGAAGTTGGTTGATTCTGGTTATGTGGTGAAGTTGACTGCAGAAGAGATTAAAAGTTCTACTGAATCTTGGTATGTACCACACCTTATGGTACATCATAACAACAAAGCTTGGGTGGTCTTTAACTGCTCCTTTAAGTCTTAGGGCACCATCCTCAACAACTACCTTCTGCCAGGCCCTCCTCTGGGGCCTACACTACTGGGTGTACTCCTCCGCTTCCGTCAGTATCCTGTGGCAGTTAGTGGAGACATAAAGGCCATGTTTCACCAGATCCACCTGCTCCCTGAAGACTGTCCCCTGTTACGGTTCTTGTGGAGAGATGGTGAAACAGAAAGGTTGCCAGATGTATATGAGTGGAGAGTCTTGCCCTTTGGGACAACATGTAGCCCCTGCTGTGCTACATTTGCCCTCCAGAGACACGTGAGGGAACATCAAGACACTCATAAAGACATCTATGAATCCGTCCATACAGCATTTTATGTAGACAACTGCCTGCAGTCCCTTTCTGACCCACAAGAGGCTAAGTTGCTTATCGACAGGATGAGAGAGTTGCTCCTCCAAGGTGGATTTGAGATAAGACAGTGGGCCAGCAACCTCTCTGAAGTGGTTGCCGATCTGCCCAGTACAGCCAGGTCAGACAGCTGTGAACTATGGTTAAATTTCTGTAGCCTTGATCCACAGGAGTCAACCTTGGGTCTCAGCTGGCGCTGCCCAACCGATGTCCCGGGATAAAAGCACCGCCCAGTGTTCTATACATCTGTCACACTCCGCAATATTTATAAGGTGCTAGCCAGTCAGTATGACCCACTGGGTTATATCTGTCCTTACACCACAAGAACAAAGCTCATTGTGCAGGCCCTGTGGAATACAGAGAGAGGATGGGATGAGCCCATAGAAGGAAATCTGCTTCAGTCGTGGATTGAATAGGAGGAAGAACTGTCTCATCTCCAGCATATCATCATCCCTCGCTGCTACAGCCCTCACAGCATCACAGGTGCTACAAACGAGGTTCACATCTTCTGTGACGCCTCCGAGAGATCCTATGGTGCTGCACCGATGGAGTTGACATATTCCTTCTGTCCAAGGAAAATTCAACTGATGAGATATCTGGAATTAGTGCAATTTAAACGTACACAGTCTTCTACAACAACCAACAAAATTAATGATACATGTATTAAAAACACTCTGTACTTAATTCCAGTTTTAATCATTAATTGACAAATAATATTAAATGACAAGTAAATAATTATTGTGGCACTCATCGCCTTCCATAAAAAATAAGCCTACATTTTTTAAATCTCTTTATGAATAGCAAGACCAAATTGTCATGCAAATGTAAAATCTTTAAATAGATAAACTGCATCTACAAGGCGAGCAGATCCCTACAGTCAGGTAGAACCCCATTAAATGCCACGGGAAGTGGTACGACAACACCCTCAGTGACAGAAACAACATCTCTGACACTGCAAATCAGGCAGAAGAGTGGCTAAGGAGGATTGACAAGTCAGGCCTATCCGACAAATTCAAGTCCTGGGTGTACCAGCATGGGCTCCTACCAAGGCTTATGTGGCTGCTGACAGTCCATCAGATCCCAGTGACTGTGTGGCACCCGAGAGG
>NW_015151502.1:240724-247263 GCF_000732505.1 Cyprinodon variegatus
AGAGTCAATGGAATAGTCCTAAGATGCGCTCTAGCTGGCCAGATGGAGGGTGCAGTCCTCTCTCCAACGCACGCTCCTCCCCAGCGTGTGGGCCTTGCCAGCATAGCTGGCACCAGTGAGGTCACCTCCAACACGTGGTCCTCTCTTCAGCATGCTGCGCGTGTGGGCCTCGCCAGCATAGCTGGCACCAGTGAGGTCACCTCCAACACGCGGTCCTCTCGCCAGCGTGCCTCTGCGCGGCTCCCCAATGCGCGGCTCCCCAATGCGCCGCCTTCCACTGCGCTGGTCTCCATTGCGCCGCTCTCCATTGTGCTGCTCCCCATTGCGCCGCTCTCCATTGTGCTGCTCCCCATTGGGCCGCTCTCCATTGTGCTGCTCCCCATTGGGCCGCTCACCAGTGCGCCGGTCTCCATTGTGCCGCTCTCCATCCTGTCTTCCCCGCTCCAGGGCGGCTCAGCGCCTCGCTTCAGTACGCCCGTTCCAGTGCGCCTGCGGCAACCGGTCTCTAGAAATCTCCTGCTGCTTCTCCCTCACCCACTCTGTTAGACCCTTCTCAAAGTCCGGCTTCGGCTTTCCATGTCCGGTCTCTGTCTTCCCATGTCCAGGGTCTCTCTCCTCCAACCAAACAGCTGCCTTTTTATCAGTGTCCGCTGCTTGGCTGATAGGGAACACCTGTGCCGCTGCTGTGGGCGTGTCCAGGTGTGAGTGGTAACGTGACCTCCAAACAAAATCAGAAAAAACACATGCAACACACAAAAATGAAAACAACAAGTTAATCAGTTAAAAAATAAAGAAAATCCAAAATTAGAAAACATGCAATAAACTTGACAAAAAGGCCACATTACCACAACTGCAGTGGAGGGAGTGGAGAACAAACATCTTAGGGTGTGGCTTGGTATCCCTAGCTTCACTACAGTTGGGCTCTGCGTCTTTTAGGACAGCTCCAACTTCCACTTTCCTCTGTGGTGGATTTCAAGGTGGCTAAGTGCAGGCTGGTTATGATGCTCAGAGACTCAAAGGACAAGCAAGTAAGCAACGCAGGGGTCACAACACCAACGGGCCGTAAGTGGGCAGCAGAAACTGCAGTTAGACAAGCCGAGAGCTCTCTGGAGTTTAGAGACATCATTGGCAATGTTTGGATGGGTCGCAAGGACTGGGAACATCTCAATTCACACAGTGGAGGAAGGCAAGCATCCAGCAAAGGCAGGAGATGGTACAAGCAGAAGTTTGTCACCAGGAGGAGGAGAGGAACTGGCTGTGGAACTGGCAACCCAGGGAACATGGAGCAGAGGGTCTCATGGACTGAGCTCTTGAGCCTGGAACCTTTCCGTGTTTGCTTCCTCACTCATCCATCTGATTTATGACACACTTCCATCACCAGTGAACCTAGCCAGTTGGGGCTTGAGGGAGGACCCGCTCTGTAAGTGTGCAGAGCAGGAACAAGGGGACATCGGCCCAAATTTTAGCAGGGTGCCAAATCACTCTGGTTCAGGGGAGATATAGGTGGCGACATGACCAATTGCTCCGAGTGATGGCTGACATTTTCGAGCAGGCCACAGAAGACCACAGCAAGTACTATCAATGCAATTCGTCAGGGCAGGAGAAAAGCCATCATCTGATAAAAGAGCCAGGACCAACATCCTCCAGAGGACACAGAGGTGGGAGATGACAGTTGACCTGGGGAAGAAGCTCACTTTCCCACCCACCGTACAGACCACTTTAAGGCCTGACATTGTCATCTGGTCAGAGCAAGCTAAGAAGATCATCCTGGTGGAACTGACTGTGCCTTGGGAGGAAGGCTGTGAGAGGGCCCATGAGAGAAAGAACCTAAAATACCAGGACCTCATCATGGACTGCAGAGACAAAGGCTGGCAAGCATGGCTGTTTTCAGTGGAGGTCGGGTGGAGAGGATTCCCAGCACAGTCAATGTGGTCTGTGCTTGCTGCACTTGGAATGTCTGGCAAGGAGAGGAAGACAGCTGTGCACAGGATTGGGGAGGCAGCAGAGAGAACCTCATGCTGGTTTGGGTTTAAGACCAGAGGTGTCAAGTAACGAAGTACAAATACTTTGTTGCTGTACTTATAGTTACGAAATAGTTGAAAGATTTAGCTTAAATTCATAAATTGGGATCTGGCTGTTTTTTCTAAAGGTTACTTTATACTTTTAGACTTTAAGTAGATTTTGGAGCACATACTTTTTAATTTTTACTTGAGTAAAGAGGTCAAGTTGATACTTCAACTTTTACCAGAGTGTTTTTAAACTGCAGTATCTATACTTCTACTTAAGTAACAAATGTGAGTACTTTTGACACCACTGTTTAAGAGGGAGGAGGGGAGCTGGAGTTCTGGAGATGGTGGGCAGTGACCTGGCCACCACTGCTGACCCACCAGCTGGAGGGTGTAGAGGTTAAGGGTCGAAACACCCAGTGAAGGTTGGGTCTGATGACATCGGCTCCAGGTCAAAAGCCACCCACAGTCACATAGGGGAGTGACTGCATGTATAGCATTGCGTGATGTATTCATCAAGTATCAAGAAAAGGAAGTCAATTAAAATATTATTGTAAACTCTGTAAGAAATTCTTGTAGAAGCTGTTATGATGGAAATTTTTAGGTTCCTTAAAAGCACATGACTGATTGTTTGATTTATTTTATTGACCATATTGTTGCAGAACGGATACTAAATGAGGAAGTTTTAGGTGAAAGACAAGAGGACCAAACAGTTCCAGATTGTTTTATTCAAACCACACTGTCAGGTCTGTCTAAATCAGGATCAGTTTCATTTTACTGTCTCACCTCAAGAAAATTTTCCTTACAGCAAGGTGGGACAAACTTAAACAAGACAATACCCATGTAGACAGTGTTGTGGGAAAATTTATATCTTTCTCTGTCTTATATATTAATATTCATATTTACTCACTATAAAAGTTTTCACTTAGTCTGTTTCTCTCTCAAGGCCATACCATTCCCTGCAGAATGTTGTTTGTAGACCAGACAGAGCTTCTTCCCATAACAAGATTCTTTCTCAAGGTTTATTCATAACATGTTACNGTTACACTTTGCTAGATATATTTCCATTTTATTAGTAAATGAGGGCATCGCCATTTATTTCATATTTTCTGACGGTTTTGTCAGTTAAATGCTTATTACGTTTGATCAATAATGCATGTGTGATGTGATGGCGACCTCCAGTGGATTTATTTGGTATTACAAGCCAATTTCATCCTTCATCTATATGCCCCTGTTTTGCCTGCATAGCTATAAATATGCATATTTATTGTTTATTCTGTTTCAGATAACCACACATCCATATACATATCCATAAGAAAAGCAAATATAAACCTCATCATCTGTACCATCATCTCCAATGTACCTGCTTCTATTCCATTAATAAACTTTTGAGCTGCACCGATGGAGTTGGCATATTCCTTCTGACCGAGAAAGATTCAACTGATGAGATATCTGGAACTAGTGCATCTAAACGCACACAGTCTTCTACAGAGACATTCAGCCATGACATTTTGGACTTTCAGGAGGAAGCTGTGTTGGATGAAAACATCACTGTGGGGGAACTCTACTCTGTACTGAGATTAGGGATGTTAAGATTTTACTTGTGCACTAAAAGCCAGATCAGTTTAGATGACGGAGAACATGGGGGGGAGAAATCTGATGGAAGTAATCTGGAAATTATGGACATACTTAAAGACAACCAAGTAAGTGAAACCATGTCATTCTATCATCAGATTTTGAACTTGATACAGAAGCACTGTCGGACACATCTGAGGTGACCTTTGGCCCAGTCCATGGAGAGCCCATAGTTGGTCAACTTGATGACACTTTAATATATCATCCAAGCACTAGGTTTTAAGGAGAAGAGTTTAGTATCATATCCAGTGAATTTGCTTCCACAAGCAAAGCACACTTCACTTCAGTATTAGCAGGAGAAACAACAACCAGTACACCATCATATGAAATCGTTTGCATCAATGTAAAACTTCACCGGAGCAATCTTCTTGAGGAGTTGATAACACAGTTTAAGGACGAAAGACTCCTAAGTCAAACCCTGAAATTCAGCTTTATAGATCAAAAAGGAGCTGATGCAGACGGCGTCTCAAGAGACGTCTATGCCGTTTATGGACTGAGTTTATGGATCGCATCGCAGAAGGTGCATGCAGATTTCTGCATTTTAAGTTAATTTATGCGTCAATAAAATGTTTCAGAGGAGTGATCACAGCACTCAGTGTCATCAGCGATGTGTCTGTCTCACGGCCAGCTCCCAGGTTTGATTAATAAATTTGTAATAAATACATGAAGCACAAACATACTCAGTTTTGCTCCCGCTCTATTTTTAAATACGCAGTAGAGGTATTTAAACGTTGTAGAGGAAATGTACCTGTATATAAAACCCGTGCCCTATAATCTGGTGCGCCTTATGTGTGTGTTAAATACAGTAATGGCACACATAACTGAGACTGCGCCTTTTAGTACAGTGTGCCTTATGGTCGTGAAAATACCGTAATGTTTCTTGGTGATACAGAAGTTAACTTTCAGCCTGTTTGCTCTTTACAAAGGCTGTGTTTCATTACAAAATATCTTTCAAGTTAATACTAAAGAAAGGGGGGGTAAACGGTTAACAAAAAGAGAAAAAAAACGTTTAACTGTTTATTACCTTGATTATTTTTATTGGAAATCACATAAAATAGCCAGTTTCACACTGCACTATTTTGCGTTGATCCGTTGCTGCTTGTTATGACGCGCCGAGCGGCTAACGTACCTGTCGATCGCCTGTAAACGTGATTCAAACGATCTTCTTGCAGTACAAAAATTTTTCCAGCCATATGAACCATTTTGTGCAGCAAATCATTTATTCCACAATGCACGGCCATAGGGATAACAACGACTCCGCCACAGCGGTCAAAAACTTGTATGCCCTTCCGAATTCAACCCCTGTCAATTACCTGTCATCTGTTCGTTTATATACTGGAGCCGACAGCCCCATCTAGTGATCACAAACAAAAAAATAAAAATAATAAAAAAAAAAGAAACAAAAAATACACATATTTGGCTCCAATACACCGGCCCCTAATTGGCATAATAAACAAATATGCCAATTCTCAAACAATAATAAACAAAGTTTGTTCCGTTATCAGACCATACCTGTTTAACTTGTCCTCTTCTGCTGATAAATCTTCTCAATGCATTGATGCAAGAATCTGTATCAAGTGTAGCTGCAACCTCCAAATGGATGGCTCGACTTGCCAGGCAAGTAAACAACACACCATATCTCTTGCAACATGTTCTTCCTCTTTTAACTTCAAAAGGCCCAAAATAACCAATCCCTGTATTTTAGGATTGTCTGGGAGAATCCTTGCAATGGGCAAGTCAGCCATTTTTTGCATTAAAGGTCGACTGTTATATCGCCTGCAGATGCTGCACTCACCAATAACCTTTCTCACAGCAGAATTTCCCTTTGTAATCCAGAACCTTTTTCTTACAGCCGACAGTGTATGTGCCCGTCCTGCATGTCCAAGAACCTGATGAAAATGTCTGAGGATTAACTTGGAGATGTGTTGTTCTTTGGCCAGAATTATTGGATGTTTTTCTTCGTCTGGCATTGCACTTCTATGAAGCCGGCCTCCAACTCTTAAAACTTTATCTTCCAAAACAGGATCCAATACATAGATAGGGCTCATACGGCTCACTTTAGAGTTGTGTGACAAGGCTTCAATCTCATGTTGGAATTTCTGCTGCTGACAGTACAAAATGATGAAGATCTCTGCATTTTGAAGCTCTGCCAATGACAAACTTCGACCTTTTGAGTGATTAGTTGTGCTTTGGCGCCTTCTTGTGTTCATCTGATGCACAAACGCATTCTTGTCCATTAAAGGGTCCAGCTGTTTTCTCCTTCTACATTTCTCCTTTAAGTCACACTTCAGCCTTAGGTACCAAGCCACTGCTCTTTTAAGTCTTCTCCAGTCAGAAAAATGTGAGATAAGCTGGTCAGTAGGTGCAGGAGTGTTGAGGCCAATGATGTTAACTGCAGCCTCCTTCTTAATCTCTTTGTCGCTGACATCCAATTCTACATCAATCGCCCCTTTGGGCCACTTTTCTTTATCTTTCCACAAAAATTGTGGTCCATCCAGCCACGTCCTGGTTTTCAGGAAGTCTGAAACTTTCATTCCACGAGACACATAATCAGCAGAATTTTCTTTTGTACTGACATGATTCCACTGAGTAGGTTCAGAGAAATTTCTGATGGTTGCAATTCTATTAGCAACAAATGTGTGAAAGCGTCTGTCTTCATTATTAATGTATCTCAACACAGATGTGCTATCAGTCCAGAACATTGATTTATCCAGTTGCATATTCAGCTCTGCTTTGACCATGGCATCCACCTTCACAGCTAAGACAGCAGCTGACAGTTCAAGCCTGGGAATGGTGATAACCTTTAGTGGTGTTACTCTGGCCTTCCCCATAAGGAAAGCAACATGAATGATGTTTTCATAATTTATCATACGAATATACACAACAGTTCCATATCCA
>NW_015151502.1:247428-254833 GCF_000732505.1 Cyprinodon variegatus
CTGGTCAGGGCTTGCTGGTTCAGCTTCATCTTAAACTGGAAGGCATCAGTCTCCACACACCACTGCAAACCCAAAGCTCTTTCCATTGGAAGCTTATCGATATCCAGATCCAACATTTTCAGATCTTTAGCCCTCTGCTCTTCTGAGATGGCCTGCAGAACAACACGACTGTTGCTTATCCATTTTTCCAATGTGAAGCCTCCTTTTTCCACACAGAGCAACAAGATCTTTTATCAAATGGATAGCTTCCTCTTCTGTGGCTGCACTTTTCAGGCAATCATCAACATAAAAGTTCTGTCTTACAGTTTCTATGACCTCTGGTGGAAATTCATTCTGATTGTCTTGGGCAGTTCTTCTTAAAGCAAAGGCTGCACAGCTGGGGGACGAGACAGCTCCAAATAGATGGACCTTCATTCTATAAGGCACTGGTTCCTGTGTAATGTCCCCATCTGGCCACCAGAGAAAGCGGAGGAAGTCTCGATCTCCTTCTGGCACCTGTACTTGATAAAGAAAAGCTTTAATGTCTCCCATTATGGCTATTGACTCTTCTCTAAACCTCAGAAGGACCCCCAACAGAGTGTTAGTGAGGTTGGGGCCTGGCAGCAACTCACTATTCAAGGACACTCCTTTAAATGTACCAAATTCTTCCACGAAAAAAAAAAAAGAAACAAAAAATACACATATTTGGCTCCAATATCACAATTGTTCAAAATTGTATACAACTCTAATATTTTTTATTTTTTCCCCCAAATATGTTTTTGGATTTATTTAATGTTGCTCTGAGATACTGAAGTACACTTTTAGGCTGGTCTGCTTGTTTTATCTTACGGTTGATCTTACAGTTTCAGAACTGTGATGGCAATAGACCACCTTTAAAGTTTATATAAAACGTAATCAGGCTATTTTAGAAAATTGGACATCTTTTATTTATGTTAGGCAGGTAGGATCTGTTTGGATTTTTTTTACACCTAAAACAATCACTTTGCCTGGTTTCAACAAATAAATCAGATTGCTGTTTTAGCAAGTGTAACTTGGACACCCTGAACGAGCTCAAGTTTTATAAGTAATTTATATGGACTAAACTGAAACATTTCACTTGCAGTAATTTACTAATTTTAAATGTATAATTGTAAGTAGTCTTTACTAAGTCAAAAGTTCATCTAAAGTAAGCTATCAAGTTCACATATGATTGTTTTAGTGGTTTAAACATACATGTAAGTCTTCTCTACAAAGGATGTGCTAGTTAGTACAACTTAAAACACACAGTTCTCTATACTTGTTTTTTTAAGTGCAACCGGTTTGCATGCTTTTTTTAAGTAATGATGATTAATCTAATTTTACAGTGTATAAATAGCAGGTGTTATTTCTTAGTATAACAACACGGCATGGCGCCTAGACATCTGATTATTTTTTTTAGAAAGCATAATTACAGTTCCACATAATATTTCTTTTAATTATTCTACTTTTAAAAATAGTATAAAGACAATAACAAACAGAGGAACAATATTTATATTGATTTTATTTGACATAGATTTCCACACGGTCCATAAGTTAATTAGTACAAACATTAGTGATTAGTAAAAATGCTTGAATCCGGCTGTTTATTTTGGATATTATTACATTACAGACAAGATGGTGTTATATATATTTTTTAATAATTGTTAAAAGGGATTTTAGATTGGAACAAATTTAGTCCCATTCTTAGTGTTGTTTTGTAGATGATGCCACTACTGTAAATGTAAATACAATAAATGTATTTGCATCCCTTAAATGTGTTATTTTGTGTTGTTTCATGATACAGAGAGAGCATTTAAAAAATACCTTTGAACTTTTATATATCTGCAAAAGAAAATACGGGATAAATCCATATATAACGGCATAGTTAGACTATATTTTGTTAAATAGGCACATGTTTGTCTACTGTCTTAGTCACTGGTAAGTTTAAATGCAAACCTTTTCAGGAAAAAAGTGGAAAAAAGTCCTAATTCCATATTCATCAGAGCCGGTGACGCTTCAAACATTGATAAACAAAATCTAGTGTGTGTAGTGCTTATAAAATTTGTAGACATGTAACAAGAAATGCTGATTTTCTCTTTAAACGAAATGCACCCTGATGTTCACGTCAAGCATAAAAAACGTATGCATATTTTAGCATAGGTAAAATGACATTAATGAAACTTAGGACCAATAGTGTCCCTACCAAAGTGGAAATCAAACCTACGCTCTTGTTGTTTATAGTCAACATGGAGCTACTGGAGGTGAACTTATGTTGAATATTACAAGTAGACAGTTTAGATTATTGTGTTAAGATGTACTGAACTGACATGAATATTAATGTATCTTTTCTTGTTCCTAAATGGACAGATAGAAAACAATCAATGAGGAGAGAAGATGGAAATAGATAAAAGAGACTGAGCCCAGCTACCAGGAGAAGGATGAGACAGGGACCATCTTCACCTGCAATATAAGAACCCTAAACCAGAACAGCCGATACCTTTTTTGTTTGCACTTTTATTACAGTCCATTGAAAGGTTGAATTGGATATGCTTATATTTCTAACAGTGTAACTGTGTAAAACATTTCTGTAGGTCTAACTCTCTGATTTGCATTTTTTGCTCACCTACAGGTCTGAATTTCACTGTAATGAAAGTCAGTAAAATTCTGATTACAATAAAGCATTTAACACACATATAGTGATGTATTTTATATTCTAGTTTTCCCTAAATTTAACCCACTTGTATATCTCGCTGCTAAATATTTCTAATCATAGTATAAATGTAAAAGCTGCAGGAAATCCTAGAAAACACTCTAGACCTGGATCAGGTCACCGGGGCATCACAGGACAGCAATGAGACATTAAGGAAAATAATTTTCAATCAAAAACTGGAGAAATTCTTCATCTCAGCACAATGCTCCAGCTGCAATATGACAGATAGGAGGTCCTTACAGAGGACGATCCAGGATCTGATTCAGAGCTGTTGCATTAACTTAATGCTAAACCTGCTCAGAAACAAAAATCTAAAAGTCTTTACTTTAACATTTTGAACTGGTTCCCAGGGGAAAAACATTGAAAACAGACTATCAGGCTGGTCCATAGCTTTGTGCCTCAAGGTGCTTTAAAGGGATAGTTCGGTATTTTTGACATGAATCTCTATGGCATCCCCATCACCAGCGGCATGCAATCACACTGACTTACCCCTGGCAGCGTCCTGTGAGCANACAAAAATGAAATGTCTCTCAAGATTTATCTATCCAGCTTACTCCATATCCCTTCTTAAACCTGCAATTAAAGCTATAAATCAAAATAACTTCAACTTTATCTGGAAAAACAAGACGCACTACATTAGGAAAGGAGCAATGGTTAAAGAGTAGTATCATGGAGGTCTTAAACCAATAGATTTTGAATGTTTAGAGAGCATGATTAAAATGAATTGCCTCAAATCTTTTCTGAAAAATGAAAATAGTTTTTGGTTTCATATCCCCTCCAAAATATTTATAGAATTAGGAGGAATTAACTTCCTTCTTAAATGTGATTTTGATCCTAAGAAACTTCCTATTAAACTTTCTTCTTTTCATCAATGCGTCTTACTTTATTGGAAACTAATATTTAAGCATAATTTTAGTCCTCATAACACCCACTATGGAACTCCCGATATGTCCTATTCAGGAACAAGTCTTTATTTTACAAGAGCTGGCTAGAAAGTGGTATATGGTCGATAATGCACATTCTTGATGACAAGGGAATTTCTTTTACCTTTCGAAACTCTTTGATCTAAATTCAAACTAAATAACAGAAAACAAGATAATATATTAATCAAAGCCCTTCCTCAGCCTCTGATCATAATGTCATACAACCTACTCCTAAACCATGTCCAGGTAAAACTTCCCTCTCTGTTACTCAGTCTGTTATTGATAAAAAGCTAACCAACAATGTCATACGTAGTTTGTTTGTCAAGGAATTTCACCCTGATTCATCCCACAGAAACCTAATCTCCAAGCATTTTCCAAAGGAGAAAGTGGTAAAATTGTGGAGTAAATATCTACAGTTTCCTGTTGCTCCTAAGGTTAAAGAAGTCCATTTCAAAATAATCACTGACATTTAACCTTCCAGGGAATTTCTGAGGCTCCGTTTTACTTTTGAAGAAAATGATGCACCTTCTGTGAATGTGAAATTGAGACTGTTGGTCACCTCTCTTTTGACTGTATGTGAAAGTTTTCTGGGAAGATTTCTGCTTCTAGTGTTCATCTAAATTTGATTCTCCTTCTCATCTGGACAAAGAGAATGTTTTGTGTGGAATACAAATGACAGACCTGCAGGACCTGGCCTTTAATGTTTTACTCATGATGTGGACATTTTTCATTCACGAAAAAAAATACATGGGGACCAAGTCAAACTTCTGGTATAAAATTATACAATTTTGTAAATGACCGTAAACTCATCGTAAACCCCTAGCTATTTTATTTATTTGTTTATTTCAATTATTTATTTATTTATTTTTTTTACTTCTATGTCTTGTCCTTCTTAAAGTTATTCTTTCACCTAAAATTGCCCAACGTTTCACCAACTGTTGTATATCTATGCTTGATGCTTGATTACTTCTGTAATGTTAAATGGAATTGCCAATAAAGCATTAAAAACGTAAATAATGTCAATGAGCATTTATAGTAATGCTGTGAGCGGGTAGACTGTGGTAAAATGGTCGCCACGTACGGACGTACGACTCCATTGGCTAACAGCGCGGTGGTCGTTTAATGAATAAATAAAGGCTGAACTCAGATGGACGAAACACTGATCTGAGCGGAACCTCTGAGACTGAAGTCTGTTAGTAAATCTGAGAGTTCAGCAACTGTTCAAACATATTTATCAGACACTTTCTGTAGCTTCCTACCGATTCTGTGGAGTTTTATCTGCGGGTTCCAGTAGGTTTTCATCAGTCTGATGTCTTCCTCGTAGCGGACGATGGTTTTATCAACCTCTGTGAAGATTTCTTCAGCAGCAGCAGTTAGTCGCTCTCTGATAAACTGCCTCAGACGCTGAACTGAAGACATTTTTACTGAAACAAATGAAAATATTTAACTAATGAAGGAAAAACTCCAGGCTGCCTCCACTCCACCTGACTGTTGCCTGTTGGTTTACTTCCTCTACTTCTTCTTCATCTACTTATTGAGTTTTATTGGCGGTTGGCAAAAAATGTTAGGTGAGCATTACCGCCACCAACTGGTATGGAGTGTGGACCACATGGCAGAGGGAAAAAAACAAAAACAACTATATCCTATTATACAACCTAATCTGTTTCAAAAATTCAAGTATAACCCGATATCCTCTGCTTCCTGATTCCATCTGCAATAAATCGACAATGTCAAGTTTCATTTTCATGTCACTAAGTTTCCTTATTAACCTGTGTCTCTGTATCGAATATTTACTACAATTCAAAATGACATGTTCCATAGTCTCATCTTCCCCACAGTCAGATTTCCCTGTCTGATGCTTCCCTATAAAAAATAACCATCTATTCAATCCAGTGTGTCCTATTCTAAGTCGAGAAATAATCATCTCTTCTCTCCTGTTCCTTTCTGATCTTCTCATTGGTCCAATTCTCTTTTGTATTTTATAAAGCCACCTTCCTTTCTTTTCTTCATTCCATAACTTTTGCCACCTCTCTTTTGCTTTTTGTTTAATTATACTTTTTATTTCTATTATACCAAAACTAACATTAATATCTACCCTTAACTTATTGGTACTCTCCTTAGCAATCCTGTCTGCCATTTCATTTCCTTTTATCTCCTTATGTGCCGGAACCCAAACAAAATTTACTACTAGCCCCATTATATTTATTCTGTAAAGTGTTTGTAGTATTTCAATTAATATATTTGGTCTACTGTCTGACTGATTATTTTGCAAACTGACTAATGATGAACTAGAATCTGAGCTAATAATAGATTTTATTGGTCTTACCTCTTCCACCCATTGAACTGCTAAAAGCAAAGCTAGCATTTCACCGGTATATACTGAAACTCCATCACTAATCCTTTTTCCAACATTAATATGAAACTGTGGTATAATAAATGCAATCCCTACCCTATTAGCTGTATTTTTTGATGCATCTGTATATATTTGTATATAATTATAATATTTATTTAAGTGTTCTTGTACTATATTTATTCATAATTTGATATTTATCTTTTTCCTTATTTTCTAATAATGAAAGATCAACTTTAGCATCAGGAAGTATCCAAGATGGTATTGCTGTTAATGGAACTGTCTGACATATTTCTACCTGATTTAAATTAATTTCATCAACTTTAGTGTTTATTACCCATCCAAAGCTCTTTAATTGTTTCTTTTCCTTTTCCCATCAAGGTTTAAGCACCTCTAATGTTGGATGATCCTTCCTTTGTCCCTGTAAATTTGACCAGTAGGTTAAAGATAATTGATCTCTTCTAACTTTAAGTGGCATTTCTCCCATTTCAACCTGTAATGCTGCTGTTGAGGATGTTTTAAAAGCTCCAGTACATATTCTTAAAGCCTGATGTTGAATGCTATTTAACTTATGGAGGTTTGTATCTGCTGCTGAGTTATAAACTATACATCCATAGTCAAGGACGGACCTGATTAACCCAGTATAAATCGCTTTAAATGATTTTCTATCAGCTCCCCACTGTGTTCCAACTAAACACCTCATTATATTTATTACCTCCCTACATTTATTGATTATTTCCTTAATGTGCACACCCCATGTCATTCTTTCATCAAACCACATCCCACAAAATTGAAATTGTTTAACTCTTTCCAAATCCTACCATATAATTTTAAGTTAATTTTTTCATCAACTCTTTCCCTTGTAAAAACATTATTTTAGTTTTCTCTACTGAAAATTTAAAACCCCATTTATATGACCATTTTTCTACAACTGAAATTGCTTCCTGAAGTTTCTTTACAATAAATTCTAAATGTCTTCCTCTTTTCCACATTGCTCCATCATCTGCAAATAATGAGAATCCCATTCCACCCTCTATTTCTTTAAACATATCATTAACTATCACTGAAAACAATAACGGACTTATTATACTTCCCTGTGGTGTCCCATTTTCTATTTTCTAACTCTCAGAATAATTCTTCCCTATCCTCACTTGTATTCGTCTTTCTTCTAGAAAATTTTTAATCCATCTAAACATATGACCATTCATACCCATTCTTCTAATTTTAATTAATAACCCTTGCCTCCACATCATATGCTCTCTCAATGTCAAAAAATACTGCCACAACACTTTCTTTATTCACCTGTGCCTTTCTAATTTCATGCTCTAAACACAAAACTGGATCCATTGTACGTCTACCTCTTCTAAAACCACTCTGATAAGATGATATAAGTCCCTTCTTTTCAATATAATATATTCATCTTTC
>NW_015151502.1:256473-263946 GCF_000732505.1 Cyprinodon variegatus
CGGGTTTCTCACGTATTTGAGCCTTTTCCCGCTGCCGTTTTTATTATTTTCCCGTAAAAGATCCAAAACTTGAAGGAAAGAAACAATGTAGGCTATAAAATAAAATCGTGCATCTTTAACTTACCAGAATGAAAATGCAGGGAACACACTCTCACTGACATCGGGATACTGTGGAAAGTTATGTTCAGTCGTCTTATAGCCGTTATCCAAGCTAGCCGACGGCTCTTTATCTCTGACACTTGGTCTCTGTGGTTGCGTCTCCAGGCAGGAAAGCGGTGGAAAGTTAACCCATTTTCTATGTTTTTCCCATGGCGATCATGTGTTGCGCTGTTACAGCTCACAATACAGCAACGGTTTACCATGGTTGAAATCAAGTTAAGGTGAAATTAATCAAATTAAAACACGGCTGAGAGGGAGTACAGTACGTGGTAGTCATAGGCAGTAGTCTGAGCACCGGTAAAGGAGGCCATCAACATGGCGGCCACGCAAAGTAATTACGTCATGACGACCAAGCCCTATTTCTTCTATTATATCCCCATTATGGTAATTTTACTTCCTCTGGTTGTCACACAGAGACAAAGTACTGATTGGCCCATTTATTGCCCCCTGCTGGACTAGAGTCGAATAGCAGCTTTGCAGACTACTCTGAATCAGCCCCAAAACTACCATTAATGAAGCGGACATGCATTTTTTCAGTGTCCATCATCAACAGTTTGTTGAAGAGTTGTATTACAATACAGGGTTAGACATTGACTGACATTGTTGTAATTGAGGACCTCAGCAAACAAGACTTTGGGCTCCAAAGACAAATGTCAAACTTACACAGAACGACACAAATATCTTATGATTTAAACAATAATATAAACATGTAAATTTAATCAAATGTTAATAAAATAGATATTTTCAAACTAATTTTTACTTTTCTTATCTTGAAGGGTATACGTCTTGTTTAATATACCTGCTTCTTGATTAAATTATAATATCTTAAATAGAAATCTGCCAGAATAATTTTGGGTGAAACTTTATTTGATCACATTTGGTATTTGCTTCATTCATGAAGGTCTGTCTAGAATAAAAATATGTTTTACAACACAGGAGACGGTAATGTTCAGTGAGGTACTCAGGAAGGTGGAACTTTGCTTTCAGCAGACAGTTCTGTTGGAGATTTGTGATCAACAGGGCTCTAGCGTTTTCATACAACACCTGGAATAGGTCAGAGTTGTTTAACATGGAAATGGTACATTGAGCTTTATTGCTGATATGATAGTAGTATAAACAGACTCGACTATTTTAATAGGCAAATATTCTTTGTACGTTCAAAAATATATTTACGATATAACAGGATAATAATAAGTTTAATTTTATTCTAATGTAATCCTAATCTATCCTAATCTAATGTAACAACAACCCCCTTATCTTAAAAAAGTTTAAACATCTCTACTTCCAAATCAGTATTATACAATTGGGCTCCTTAATGTGGCTGCATGTTATAGTAGCTCTGCTAGGTTGCCTATGATATTCATTTAAAGATAACTTTAATTCCTCCATTTTTGGATCAGAGTTTCTTTTTTCTGTGTTGTTTCGCCTCTGCTGTTGAACGTTGTGAAACTGGAGGGAATTTCACAGATATTTTTGTCCTCTATGGATACTTTTTATGATGCATAACCACAGCAGCCATAGGAAGTTTTTTTTACACCTGTGAGTAGCTCTTTAACATCTTAAGGGAATAAGTTGGAAGAAGTCCTAACAAGGACCCAGGCAGAATATCAGCAATTCAGCACTATGTGTTTAACTGTAAGTGGCTGCAGGATCATATCTTGGACTCAAGCATTTCTCTGCTTTCTTACCATACAAGCAGAGATTTGAAAAATGACTGGGAAATTCAAAGGAGGTTTTAAACCACTTTATAAGAGACAACCTGCATTAAAAACAACTGTAATAAGATGGTGACTGGGAGCTGAAGAAGCCATGCAAGGTTATTTTTAGGCTAGAGACTGAGATGCACTGTGCCAGCCACATGGAGAGGAGATCAATTCAATGAGTGAATGTGTGACTGACTGCGTGAATGTCTACGTAGATAACCCCATCCCTACCAGAACAGTGTTATGCTTCCCAAATAATGAACTGTGTATCACAAGTTATTTAAAAAATAACAAGCATTAGGTAAATAACAAAACAAGCATTTAAGAAGGTAAAGAAGGAGTTCATGAGTATACAGAAGCAACTTAAGGCCAAGATAAGAGAAATTAAGGATGCATTAAGGAGGAAGCTGGAAAATAGGCTCCAGCAGAACAATGAACAACAATGGTCAGGGATGAAGAAGATCAATTCTGTTTCAATTTAATTCAGTTTATTTATACAGCACCAGTTCACAACATGTAATCTCAAGTCACTTCATAGATACAATTCAACCAGATCATACAGTCACATTGGTTCAAAGTTTTCTATCTAAGGATAACCAGCTGACTGCATTGAATCATTGACTTGAATTGTGTTATTCTGTAAAAGTTTAAAAAACAATCCACTGGACTTTGTTTCCAAGGTTTGAAAATGTTTCCCTTCCCCTCCAGGAAGCTTTCTCAATTCAAAATGGCTGGATTTGCATTGAGTTTGAGGCTAAATATCTGCCTCCCATTCTACCTTTAGAAATTCTAGGAACCACCAGTAAACCTGTAGATTGAGAGTGAATGTTCTCTGTTAGGAACATAAGGAACAATCAGATATCTGATAATATGAGGGAGCTTGGCCATTTAAGGCTTTATATGTGAGAAGGAAGATTCTAAATTCTATTCTTGATTTACACAAAGCCAATGAAGAGAAGCCAGGATAGAAGAGATATGATCTCTCTTTTTAACTTTCATCAGAACTCTGGCTGCAGCATTTTGGATCAGCTGAAGGCTTTTAACTACAGTTTGTGGACTTCCTGATAGTAAAGAATTACAATAGTCCAGCCTTGAAGTAACAAATGCATGGACTAGTTTCTCAGCATCACTCCTGGACAGGATATTTCTAATTTTTGCAATATTCCTCAGATTAAAGAAGGAAATTCTTGAAATCTCTTTGATATGGGATTGAAATGAGAGGTCCTGATCAAAACTAACACCAAGATTTTTTACTTTATTATCTGAAATCAGTTTATCCCTTCCAAATGAAGTGACTGAATAATCAGCTTCCCTTTTGCCAAAACTCTGCTCCAAAGACAAAGAGAGTTTTTAAGGATTTTATGTCTTCAAGACATGCCTGTAATCTATGTAATGGGTTAGCTTCATCTGGATGTATAGACAGATATAGCTTAGCATCTTCAGCATAACAGTGGAAATTAATCCCATGCTGTCAAATAACTCTACCAATTGGTAGCATGTATAAAGTAAAGAGAATTGGTCCTAGCACTGATCCCTGTGGTACTCCACTGGTAACCCTTGAGCATGAGGAATATTTATCATTAATGTGAACAAACTGAAAGCGATTAGATAGACAAGATTTAAACCAGTCTAGGCTGTTCATTTAATTCTAACAAAAATATTCAAGTCTTTCTAAATGAATATTATGGTCAACTGTATCAAATGCAGCACTGAGATCCAACAGGACGAGCACAGATACAAGTCCATTATCTGAGGCCATGAGAATATCATTAGCACATTTCACCAGAGCTGTTTCAGTGCTATGATGAGCTCTACAGCCAGACTGAAACTCTTCAAAAAGTTCATTATGGTTTAAGTGGTTGCACACTTGTTTGGCAACTGCTTTCTCAAGATTTTAGATATGACAAGAACACTGGATAGGTCTATAAATGACAAAGTCATCTGAGACAAGAGATGGTATAGTTTCTAAAGGCTTGCACAGACCTTCTTGGACTTTCAGCAGCTACACACCCAGGTCGCACGACTTTTATTTCTTTATCTGGTATCAAAGTTCGCAAGAAAAAAAAGAACACTCTGAGCAATTTCTCTGTCTTCAGATGTATAAAACTCTGCTCACATCAGAACCAACACAGCAAAAAATGCTTCAGGGTCACCCCCCGAACCCGGGGAACCTGTTGGACCTTGGGTTTTCCCATACAGTAAACCACTAAAAGATTTAAAATTAAGGAATTGATATATCCATATGCCCATGCAGTATAACAAGTAAATATGTCTAAAATTAGCCTTGTTTTCTATCGAAATACCGTATTTTCATGACTATAAGGCGCATATAAACGTCTTTTTTTCCTTCAAAATGTGCAGCGCGGCCTATGGTGCGGTGCGCCCTATCTGTGTGCTTTGGCTGCCACGCAAATGGACACAAACTGTCGCCTATGGTGATTTTTAAAAGAAAGACTTTGCCTAAAGAGACTTTTCCAGCTGGAGTTGTTATTAAGGCAAATGAAAAGGGCTGGATGGATGAGGAGATGATGAAAGCGTGGCTGAGGGAGATGTTTGTTTGGAGACCAGGTGGTTTTTTTCCACGCATCACCATCGCTGTTAATCTGTGACTCCATGCGTGCCCATCTCACAGCAATCAAATGAACGCTGTGCTTGCAGTTATTCCGGGAGGTCTGACAAAGGAACTTCAACTGCTCGACATCGGTGTGAACCGGCCATTCAAAGTAAGGCTGCGAGCGGCGTGGGAGCAATGGATGACAGACTGAGACCACAGTTTCACGAAAAGTGGAAGGCAGCGCAGGGCAAGTTATGCCACAGTTTGCTGATGGGTTGTAGATGCTTGGACTAACGTGTCTGCTGGCTCTGTTGTTTGAGCTTTCGCAAAAGCCGGCATCATTTCTGAGGAGCCGCCCGGTACGGAAAGTGACTCTGACAGCGAAGAAGGGGAAATTGGCATGTCTGATTTAGCGCAGCTGTTTAATTCAGAAACAGAGGATGATGACTTTGATGGGTTTGATTAATACTTTGTAATAAATACATGAATAAAGCACAGTCATACTCAGTTTTGCTCCCGCTCTATTTTTCCACCTGAAAACTTAATTCAACAGCAGCCTCTGGCCGGGTCGCCTCCGGGTTCACGGCGGCGGCTGGTAGGTGTTTTTAATCAAAATAATCCAAACTGCAGGCACCAGGATAATAAAAGCGAACATATTCTGCCGGCACATTTCTGCATTTCAAGTTAATTTAGGCGTTAATAAACTTTTTCAGAGGAGTGATCACAGCGCTCTGTGTCATCAGCGATGTGTCTGTCTCACGACCAGCTCCCAGGTTTGATTAATACTTTGTAATAAATACATGAATAAAACACATACTCAGTTTTGCTCCCGCTCTATTTTTAAATACGCAGTAGAGGTATTTAAACGTAGTAGAGGATATGTTCCAGTATATAAAACCCGCGCCCTATAATCCGGTGCGCCTTATGTGTGTGTTAAATACAGAAATGACACACATGACTGAGACTGCACCTTTTAGTACGGTGCGCCTTATGGTCGTGAAAATAGGTAATTTTAATAAAAACCAGAAACATCAAGTTATTTCTACTAATTTAAACACATACTAGTATACTTTTTCATAAATACAAGTAATAGAGAAATGTTTATGTTAAATGTTATGTTAAATCCCATAACCTGCCATTTGTCAATTATCATTTTTAAAGTGGACCTGTTACCCTTCAGTTTTAAAATACTTTTGGTAAGATGTTTTTGAAGACACCTTGGTAATTTATCACCCTATAGGTTGTTACTATGATTTGACATCAGTTTGTGGCTGCACTACCTAACCTGGAGTGAATTGAAAATAGCTCATACTTGTGACATTTTCTCATTTATCTGGGTTAGTTTTGTTCTTACTAAATGTATACTCCCAGAGTATTTTTTGGTCTGGGAGCAATCTAATACCTCAATTATTAATGTAATTCACTGTATGTGAGCTGCACTCCCCAGTCAAGCAACACTTTAGAGGGAGAGATAAGGTAGAGAGCTTAAAAAATCGCGGCAGATGATAAGAGTACCTTTAAGAGCCCCCTTTAATAGTATAATTAGTATAATTTAGTCACATATACCAACAAATAAACATCTGATCATCAATAATCATGCCTTACGTCTATTTTCCTTTGCCTGGATTTCTAGGTGTTGTTGAAGGGTTAACACTTTTCAGGTTGTAAAGTAAACAAGCAGCCTTCTATGGGATAACAGGACTGGGGGTGCTAATAGTCTAAATGTATTAAACACAAGCACTAAAAGGGACAGTGTGAAAGGAAGCACTGTCAGTGTAGTGTTGTTTTTAAATTGTGGGTTTTACTGTCCTCCCATCAATACCAGGTGGACCTGTCTCTGCTCAAAAGGCCAAAACGTTATTCCCAGTCCTGGCCTGATTCTATCACAGCAACTTTAAATACATCAGATCATCAACATCATCTGATGAATCTGTGATGTTATTTGAACCTAATTCTTGAATATTACATAATATACAGTAGTGTTTCCTTCCCTCTTGTTTAAGTAATTAGACTCAATTCCAACTCTGTTAACCATTATCATCCATCCAACCCTTCTAGAGTCAACCTTTTAACTTTTTTTTGTGCTTAGAATAACACATTTTAGACCAATGTTTGTTGAGGACAAGTAGAAAACATTAGATCATTATCTAATGTTTCTCTGAAAGTTTACTTTCAGTTAGTATAAGTTCCCTCATTCTACTTGACAGTCAAAATATTGTAACTTAGAATCCTATAAATTAAACGTAAAGCTCTATTACACAAGGAAAAGGTGATAAAAATGCAACTGAAAGACTTTGCTTATCTTTAAGAGCTACATGAATCAAATTGCCCCACTAGAATTTTGAATCTAAAACAATCTAAGTAACCGGAGAGCTTAATGTTTGGGCATTCCATGTCCAAGGTGGGACAACATAATTTCTCAGAAGTCCAAAATGTACCGCGATAGATTCTGTGCTAAAAAACACAATATTTTGTGGCATACTTTCTGGTAGAACTTCTCAGGCATCGCAGATGGAGACGGTGTCAAGTCTTTGCATCTATTTAATCCAGAACTATTTACCTTCTCTTCCAAGTTGTTCAAAATGGCAGGACAGGAGACCAGCAGCTCATCACATGCCCTGTGGCTGGTTGGTACAGTCACAGTAGTTTTTCCTGGAGCAGATGGCAGAGTACAGACTGCCCAAGTTTAAGTCCAGTGAAAAATATACTCAAAATCTATACCTAAAATTATCAGACAGGACATCCCAAATTGACTTTATTCAACTTTGTTTCTCAAAGTTGGGGGAGGCTGTTCATAAGGTTATAATTTTTTTTTGTTTCCAAGCACTTTGAACTATCAGCATCTTATAATAGTTCATGAAGCTTGGCTACCAGGAATAAACCATAATCAGAAGCTAAAAGAAATATTCTCCTCCTAATCAGCACAACTTTAATAAAAAGTGGCATTGTGCAGTTGACGTCCGTCATCCATTGTTCTGGGGTCACAAGTTCACAAGTTTGAATTTAAACCAACACCTTCACACTTTTTTATTTTTTATTTATTTATTTATTTATTTA
>NW_015151502.1:265510-269147 GCF_000732505.1 Cyprinodon variegatus
TTTTACATTTATTAAAAGCACTCTCCTCCTTGACTGAACTGTAATAATAGATTTTCTAAATTACATTTCGACAGAAATAACTGAATTTCTGTAAAAAAAAAAAAATCTCTCTCTCTCTCTCTCTCTATATATATATATATATATATATATATTTGCTGTTTTGACATTTATTAGCTTGACTGAATATGTAGCCTATTTATGATCCCTGAAATACATTTCTTCATAGTCAAAATAATACAAATGCATCAAAAAGATCTGAAATAAATGTCTAGACATCCAGAATGTTTATTTTGTTTGAAATGATTCTTTAGAATTTTTTTTTTTTTCCAGATATCAGGAATAGTCTACATATTCAGTATAATTAATACATATCAAAGCGGCTTGCCACAGGCTGTTGTGACCACCATAACATTGCGGATTTATTTCTTAAATGGTAGCGATCAATTTATCTATTTAGGTGAAATCAGGTGAAAATTAATTCTTAAAAGTTTTAATATGTAGAACCTGAGCATCATTTCATGGGTTTCGCCTCATGTCGATTCAGTCTTCTTTTACACAGTAAAAATACCAGGTGGCTGTTCTCATCCGCGCCTTGGATGTTATCATCCTAATAAATGGATGTTATCAGCGGTTACCAGTCCCATAGAATGGCTTCGGATTGTACCAGTAGGCTCAGTAGTTTATCATTAAGTGAATCCTAATCCTAAACCTAAGGTAATTTCTTCTCCCCCCATGGAATTAATGAATCTATTTATGTGCAATCTGAAAATAATGTCAATAGTTCTTCATGTACTACTACTAATACTACTACTGATCTGCATGTTGCTCATATTAAACAAACAAAAAACAAGTAATGTCTTCCCCTGTCAACTGAGTTGTAGAATCCTCTCCCTATAATTATTTTTCTTTAATAAGATACTTATCAAAAGGACATGCAATATTTGTTTTTAAAACCTACACAAAAAGTTTTTTTATGCACAAAACTATGACAACAGATCTGACAAACTGCTCTCCTTAGAGCCAATGTTAATGACACAGAGTTTTCTGGAAAAAACAAGCCTGCTCCCGACCAGGTTAGCTCTGAGGAGAATGTTGCTGTGGTGACTGAGGTTGGGTAAACTCTCTTAGTGAAACGGACATTTCGAAGTTTCCCATATTTCAGGTTTAGAAATCTTAAGACTTTGCAGTAAACCTCCATCATGAATTGGACTTCAGCCCTTTAGGTGATTGCAAGATTTGCTGTCATGAAAAAGGAAAGAAATTTCCAGCTTGCAGGCCAATTAGACATGGGCAATGTGGAGTCAACAAGTCATCTCCATGACATGTATTTAATCTACCCAGCCAAGTAACCAGGTGAGTCCAATCTGGACAGGTTAATTCACGGTGAAGATTGGACTCATCTGCTTCAGTGGCTGGGTAGAACAAATACATGACATGGAGATGACTTATTGACTCCACATTGCCCATGTCTGATGCCAATCTATACATGCAAGTAGAAGTAAGCACTTTATCAATGAAAGGTTAAAGTCCTTCAATAATGGACTCTGGAGAAGCAAGCTTTCAAAGGGATAAAAACTGAAACTCTAGGAGGAGACATCCAGCAGAAATTTTCAAATAGAATCACAATCGAGAATTTTAATAATTACAGAATTGACAGAAAATTTGATTAATCCATTAAAGCGATTTATCACCCAACCCTAATTTGACCTTATATAATCCAAACCTAATTTTGTAAAACACTTGTTTAAAGAGTAACTTTAAAAAAAAAAAATCTTTTACTATAACAAACGAACAAAAAATGGAATCTAATTGTAAACACGTATGCAAGTCTAATGACTTTCCCATGTGTATGCTTTTGTTTTAACACAGATTTCAGTGTTCCAGTGTTAATTAACATTGTTCCAAATACTGACTAATCCTTTACTTGTGTGGGTGGTTTCTGAAGTGAACATTTAAATTACCACGAGTAGCAAAACCTTTTCCACATGTTTTACAAATAAAAGGTTTCTCCCCTGTGTGGGTTCTGATGTGAACATTTAAAGTACTTGCCTGAGAGAAACTTTTTCCACATGTCTTGCAGGTAAATGGTTTTTCACCTGTATGGGTTCTAATGTGACCAATTAAAGTAGTCATTTGAGTGAAACATTTTCCACAAGTCTTGCAAGGAAAAGGTTTCTCACCTGTGTGGGTTTTGATGTGATCCTTTAAACTAGCAACCCTAGAAAAACCTTTTCCACATGTCTTACATGAAAACGGCTTCTCCTCTGTGTGGGTTATATAGTGTTGTTTCATAATATACTTATTCTTCAAGGTTCTCCCACATATTTCACATTTGAAAGGCCTTTGTTTTGTGTCAGTTTGCGACTGAATATCTGACACAGCGGAGCTGCTTACTTCTAAATCTGTGTTCTCCACTATGGGAGGCCTATGAAAGGAAGGATGCTCAGTTCTTTGTGTTCTTCCTCTCAAATCTACTTCCTGAGGAGTAAAGGTCTCCATCAAGGTAATGGACTGCTTCTGGACAGGCTGCTCTTCCTCCTGACTGCTGCTTAGGTCATTCTGGTCCCTCCTTGGTGGCAAATATTCTAGTTGCTCCTTTTCATAAATAGACACTAAAGAATCTTGTTCCTCCTTTACTCCAAGTAGGGGAGCTGATGGTATCTCCTCTTCTTTTTTTTCATTCCATGAAGGTCCGGGTTCATTTTTTTTTTCATTCAGAAAAAAACCTGTTTCCTTTTGATCCTCTGTTACCAATTTAGATGTGGGTTTATCATTTTCTTCTTTGATCACATCTGTTTCTGGTTGATCTTCTTTCTGTATATTCCCCAGAGAGCTTTGCTCATCTTGTTCTTTAATAGAAGGATGTGATTCTACCAGAGTATCTTCTACCAACTGAGGTTCAGATGCATCCTGATCATGACTAGACCTCCCCCGCTGGTTACAGAGATGTTGGATGGCCAAAGCTTTCTCCTCATTGGATGCATGCGATTTGTTGAGATCTGTGAGGACAGAAAAAAAGCAACTGATTATGTATTTAGAATCAACCCATATCTTGGTAAGTGTTCTCAGTCATACAGGCAATGGTGAAATCAGAGGATGATTTTTTTAACTAAAATATCTGGACTTAAGTTCTTGCCGATACCTAAAGAGCTCTCTCATTTCAGAGTTCTTGATGGAGATGAACCAAGCTCTATGGTCGAAAGTTTTTAGAGAAAAATATCTTTAAAATAGCTTTTTATTTGACACTTTATGACTAAAACCTTGTTTGATGGGAAAACTGTTGCCCCAGTAGTTCAGCAACAATGTCAGAAGTTCCCATGCTATTCTAAATATGTGACATCTATGTTAAATGGGTCCAACCTGCCAAACAATTGAAGCATTATATTCAGGTTAGATTTTGTGGATCCTCAGAAGCGACTGGCATCCAGCTCAACTTAGACAACAATGGCAACTCTATTTACTAGGGATGGAATGGTTTATGAAAACCGTCTGAACCGTTCGGTTCGACTGTCTCGGTTTGGTTTGCGTGTGTTGCGTTCGGTTCATGCGCTGCTCCTTTTTCTCATAGGTGAAGCGTGTACACCTCAGAGCAGAAAGTGGCGGTACTGCGACCAAAGCCAACCACCAGTAGTAAACA
>NW_015151502.1:269670-272853 GCF_000732505.1 Cyprinodon variegatus
CAACACGACCAACATGTCAGGCTAACCCCGAAATCCCGCATACTCTGTCAGCGCTCCGCCCCACTGCGCTCCTGACCGCCTGCGCAAAGCAAAGCATACAGCCTCCGCTGTGGCTCCTGTCCGCTCCGCTCTGAGTTCCTTGGAGATGGTAGAGGGCATGCGTGAGATGATTAAATTCAAAGCAGCAAAACATGCGGAAATTATCCAGGGTTTCCGCGGATCATTAAAAATAATTACAATTCATTATTTTTTTTGATTTTTTCATTAATTTCATTAATTTTTGATGGGATTTCGGGGGTAACAATCAACATGTACCAAACCGAAAACCGTGACCACGGAACCGTGAACTGAACCGAACCGTGGATTTTGTGAACCGTTCCACCCCTACTATTTACATACTGAATCATCACCTGGTCAGCTGGTCTCTCAATGCAATTGATCACATTTTTTTATGGGAAGACAGGGAAGCCCTCCTGTCCAGACGGGATTATTTTCTCTGGAATGGATTCCTGGCAGAAAAAGAAAATTGTGTTCCTTTTGTGTACATATCTGGATTTTGATAGCAGGATTTCTGCTGTTTGGAGTTAGTGGATTGTGAAATTTGGTAGATCTTGGGGGCTCTTTTGGCCATTTTTAGGCTGCCCGGCATGTATGAGTGGATCTGCAGAGCTCAGACTGAGATGTTAGTCCCTCAAAACCCACCGGTTCGCCGGTGACTGTTTTTATAGCATTTATAACTAATAACTCAGAATGCATGAAAATTACAATGGTAAAATGTTTACCAATATAGACATGTTAGACATCGCTGGGAAGCTTAGATTCTCCACGCTTCAACCATCAAGTTCATTTTATGGACACAGTGCCCACCAAAGCACAATTGACACAGATATGGCAGCATGTCATAATGTAAACATGACAAAGCAGCCACAACAACATACATTTGAAGGCATCCTGAAGCAGTTTTATAAATCCTTAATCTTCAGTTGTTTATACTCCATTCATCCATAAGGGTCCACAGATTAAAAGTAAACCAGAATATTCCTAATAAAAATATATTCCATGATGAGAAAATCGCCACATAACGTCCTTTTGTTGACATCAGAAAAGTTAGCTGGTCATAGCTAATGCTAGCTAATGCTTAGCATCTAATATTTACTTCCTGATACTTTTTTCCTCAGTAGTTAGTTTGCGAAGTTTGGTATATTTCCTTACATAGTCTTCTTAACTACAAGACAAAAGTGTCCGCATCTTTGTATAACTCGATTTGAGTCAGGGACAATTCTTACAAGCGCTCCTTGCCTGTTAGCCAATGATGCACAGAGTAGAGCGATATTATGCCTCATAGAGTCCTGCTGTTATTGGTTAAAACCATGTGGGCTGTTTGGCTTAGTAGCAAATGAAATAAGGTTTCAAACAAGGGTAGACATACGTTACCGGCTTGCGTAAAAGTGAAACACACAGCTTAGACTGTATCAAACACGCAGTTTGATAGGTGAATAACAACAACGGTCCGATATTTTATAAAGTTTGGATGCTGGTTTTGTTTTATTACAATGCCTAAGTCAGAAAAAAACAGCTCAGAAAAGGAACTGTGGCTTACTTTAGCTTGAAAAGCAGCAGTTTCTCTATTTTTCATAGATTTTGTATGTTATTTTAGGTATATAAATGTTACATGTTGTTATATACACTGATTCTAAAAAAAGGGGGAAAATACCTGCTTCATAAATATTTTGTGGCCATCAAAATACTTCAGTGTTATTCTACTGGTACATTTGGAGAGATTTGGAGACACTGGTGACACCAAAAGTTTAAAGCCCTCTGAAACTGTTGTAGCTAGAGGTCTGAAATTTTCTGCATTTGTGGTTGACATGATGTAGAGTAAATGTAATACAATGAGACATGCCTATTCTCAAGCATATCTTTATTACTGTTGTTCAAAAAATACCTATTATTTCCTAAATAAAAAAAAAAACATTTAAGTCATGTTTAAACTGATTTAGCTTAGGCTGTGTTTTATTCACCCAATTTTAATTTGTATTTTCAGAAACTAAAAGGTCTAAGCTTTCAAATGTATCACACATGTAATTTGGACATACAGTTCCTCGGTAATTTGCTTTTCCATTTGGGTATGCAAAATCGGCAAGGATTACTTCAAATGAGGTTGGTGTTAAGAGGGAGAAGAATTGTAACTTGGATTTGATCCTTGCTTAGGATCGCTGGCTTGCGGTCTGGAAGAATGAAGCGTACATTTTTTCTATTGGGTCTGACATGGTGAGTAACCAGCAAAGGAGACAAGACGTTCCCTTTAGCTTTAATGTGTCCTGTGGTTCTTATTCTCATAAGTCATCCTGGCAGACTTGGCATCCAAAGTCATTCCTTGGGACTAAAGTTGGTCCCAGCTCCTGAGTGTCCCATCCGACTTCTCGTTTGATAATTTTAAATAATCAATAGTTGGAGCCCTGGTTCTTATGCTGTAATTATCTGGAACAAACTCCCAGAAGACTATTAAAGTGCCAAAACCACAAGTTGCTACAAATCCAGTTTAAACCTTGTTCAGAGTTGCTGTTGACTCTTCTACTTGGACTGTTAGCTTAAACAGCCAAATCCGTCTATCTCAGCTATATCCGTCTATAAATCCAGATGAGGCTAACCCATTACATAGATTACAGGCATGTCTTGAAGACATAAAAACCTGGATGACTTCTAACTTTCTGCTCCTGAATGCAGACAAAACACAAGTTATAGTCTTTGGACCAGAGTCTTTGAAAGAGAAGCTGCTTAGTCAGTCATTTCATTTGGATGGGATTAAACTGATTTCAGATAATAAAGTAAAAAATCTTAGTGTTATTTTTTATCCGTACCTATCATTTAAATCCCATATCAAAGAGGTTTCTAGAATTTCCTTCTTCCATCTGTGCAATATTGCAAAAATTAGAAATATCCTGTCCAGATGTGATGCTGACAAACTAGTCCATGCATTCATCACTTCAGGCTGGACTATTGCCATTGTTTACTATCAAGAAGTCTGCAAAATTTAGTTAAAAGACTTCAGCTGATCCAAAATGCTGCAGCCAGAGTTCTGATGAAAATGAAAAAGAGAGATCATATCTCTCCTATCCTGGCTTCTCTTCATTGGCTTCCTGTTAAATCCAGAACAGAATTTAAAATCCTCCTTCTCACATA
>NW_015151503.1:0-7201 GCF_000732505.1 Cyprinodon variegatus
AATTAGAAAAAAATCTCTTGTTTTACTTTCACAACATTTTTTTATTTGTTTTCACAGCACTGTAAAGATTAACATTGCATTGAGATGTATTTAGGACGGAGGTCTTCAACAGGGGGTCCACAGAGGTACTGCCTGAGAGTTTTTCTATATTTCCCCCCTGCAATTTTTTCCACTAATTTAATGTATTTAAATACACATGAACATGTATTCAACATACTGTAGTAAACAGATAAATGGAGGCAGAAGATGTCTTTCAGTCATCGATGCACACATCACCTGCCCCATCAAATAGGAATCTGAATCAGAAATACTCTAATAATCCCAGGATTATTAAAGTTATTGGATGGAGTCATGTAACGAAAGTAATAGAGTGACTATAGGACTAGTTCAGTTCAGTTCAGTTTATTTATATAGCACCAATTCACAACACATGTCAACCAAAGGCACTTAATAGTTCACCAGATCATCCAGTCAAATTGATTCAAAATGTTCAATTTAAGGAAAACCAGTTGATTGCATCGACTCATTGACTCGAATGCAATCTCTCATACTAACCATGCTTGTAGCGACAGTGGAGAGGAAAAACTCCCTTTTAACAGGAAGAAACCTCCAGCAGAACCAGGCTCGGGTGAGCGGGCAACTGGGGTTCAAGGAGACAGAAGCAGAGATACAGAAAGAAGCTGTAAAAGGCGGCCCGTCCAGGAAACACACAGCCGGACAGACGAGCTCTGAACCAGCTCCCATGTCAGAGTATGAAGAGAGTAGGGTTGTCACGGTACTAAACTTTTCAACTCGATACTGATACTAAGGAAAATACTCGATACTTGATACTATTTTCGATACCACAAGGATAAAAACAAAGACTCCAAAATTCTACAGAAATATTTTCATTAATAAATAAAATACAATAAATAAATACAATAAAGGTTGTATGCTGTGCACAATATTAAGCAAGCTGGATAAAAAACGTATAAAATTAAAATTAAGTGTTCCTTTTTTGGCTTTGCTTTGCACACATAACAATGACACTAGCCAAACCAGTTAAGAAACAAAAATAATTCTCAGCAGCTGCACCTCTTACAAAAAAAAGTCTGAAACTGAAAAGTGCACAGAATTATTCAATCACACAGTGTTCTGAAAGTGCATTGTCCTCTATTCTGCACTTTAGATGAATGACTGCTTAGGTGCCACTGGTGGCACCGTATCGATACTTTTAAAAACGAGTATTGTATCCAAATACAACGTTTCAATATCGATACTTTTTTGAGTTTCGATACTTTTGACAACCCTAGAAGAGAGCGCATCCAGCCAGTCACGGTCAGAGAAACAGGACTACACTGGAAAAACAGGCCGATCTCCAACATCTATAAACAATCGTGTTCATGGCAGTTTGATATAACACAGTTTCATATAATACATAAAATTAGGGGGCCCCCGCTCCATCTCTTCATCAGTTTGGGGGTCCTTGGCCTGGAAAACGTTGAAGACCCCTGATTTAGAGTAAGCATGTGTGAGCGGTGGAAACCCCACTGCTCTCCATATNTATACACACACACAAACATATAAATAAAATAAACAGTAAAATATTTCCTGTGTACGAGCTTTTATTTTAGTTTAAATAAACTTCTGGTCCTGAAAACGCATGTCTGCAGCTAGACTCTCTTGCATGGTTGTACAGAGAAACATGTCTTAAAACAGAATAAGTCAACTTCAAATAATCATTTGTAAAACCAACAGACAAACAAAGCAGATGAAAACATAACTTAAGTCAAACAATGGTACAGACACAATTCTTTCTACTGGTAATAACATTAAAATAACAAGAGAAATGTATATTTTCTGGAGAGCTTGATAAAAATATGAGTTGGCAATTCCTTTCTTTTTAATATATGGCAGCCGTGTTTGTTCATTATCATATGGATATTTTATTTTGAAAACAGATTATGGGAGTCTGGTGTGAACGTTAAGCAATTTATGGGCAAGGTCACATTGGGAGTCTGCTCATACACACGCATAAACTTAACGTAGGTTCTTTCTTAAGAAATGCACCAATGTAAAATCAGATTTTTACACAATATGAAGCTCAACTGCAGACAAGACTCAGCATGTCTTAACAGATTATGTAATGTATATAATGTGTCTCAGAAGTGAACTGTGGGAAGCCCTGCAGCCATCTTCACTCTCATCCCTTATTTATTAAAAGGACAGTCTAGTCCTTAAAGCCTTCTAATCACAGGTGTAACTTTCTGAAGGACTGGTGGAGACAGTCTCCACCAATAATCTCTGGGTTTTTTTCCCCCTTTCCACTCCTTTACTTTAGCCAAAGGTAGCAGAGGTTGGGTGCAGGGGTCTGCGTTTTGAGTCAGTTTTTTTCCCTCTTTCCTGTTGCTCACCGATCACCTGTCCCTGCTAAATTTGTTCCCCCTCTGTAATCGGACAGAAAGGGTCCCAATCTTTTAATTTTTAGCTTAAAAAGATGTTTTATGATGACAAATAACTCCTGAAACTTTGGAGGTGATAGTCCTTTGTTTTGTAAAGTTACAAGGGGGAACAAATTCTAGCAGGGAATGACAGGCTTCTTTTGTGTCCCTTTGTGTCTGATTTAGACAGGGGAGACAAGTTAAAGCAGGGACAGACAGCCCGATTACATCTACAGCAAACACTATGGTTGATGTAGTTCAAGCCTAGTGTCTAACCATAATCTTAAGAATGTGTATTGTTAAGGAAGAAAATATTCTGAAATAGTTTGGAAAAATTTGGAAAAAGGTTGGCTTTTTTCTCTTCCTTTCCCAGGTGAGCTCAGCGAGCTGCGTGTTGCCCCAGGAAAACCAGCAATGCATGTTGACGTCACAGCATTACAGAGTTTAATCCAATATAAAACAATGCATAAACTTAGAAATAAGACAATGCACAAACTTACACCAAAAACTGCAGAACAACGGAGACATACATTCAATACCTGAGGTATAGAAAAGAAAAGAAAGGCAAAGACGCGTCTTTGGAGAGAGCTGGTGCAAAAAGCAAAATAGTGGCAGCTATCTGAATTTTTGCCCGTGTGCACAAATTTTTATAATGTAAGTAAGTCCTTCCCTTTAGTATGAGGGCCTCCGCTTGAACAATTGGAAGCTACCTTGGACACACAGAAAAACTTAGATCTTCACCTAATTTACTGCCTGGCGTCCAAGCATTCTAAGGTCATCTGGCTAACATAAGATGAGGTTTCACAAACAGTTGTGGAATGCTGGCCTCTTCCTGATTCAGTTTCACACCATCCCAAATGTTTATTCTGGAAGACTTTTGACCTTCTGTAAACCAAGCAAAACCTCTCTCCTGAGGCTCAAACGATGTTCGCCCCCCAGGAGATACTCATATTATGGCCTGGTGCTTTAAATACTTACCCATCAATATTTTAGTTTTAAATCATTAACACAACCTTGTTCAAAATTAAGAAATATGTTCCAAATGAGACTGTTTACACATGCCATAAGATTAACTGTATTAAAGACTAAAAATAATAATTTTTCTTCAACAGTATATTCAATTTTGGATGTGTAGAGCTGATGGGGATTCCAATTCTGGCAATATGGGATGAAATAAAATGCCTCATGTTATAACAAAGACTGTTTCCATGAGCAAAGTCCATTAGAGAGATATGATGTGTTATCTTACTGTCAAGCTGTTTTGTGTTATTTTATTTCAATAAAACTATTGCAACAAATGCATTATGCATATTCACACCATTTTTGACCGTTGCAGTATTGTTAAGTAATTTATCACACTTGCAGCAGATTTAATTACGTGGTTGTTAAAGAGTGGAGCGGAGCAGAGTTTCAGTTTTCTCCTCATTTATTAATAAACACAAAGCTGAACTAGAGCATGACCGCTCTCTTTACATGCTTCACTTGAACCGGACATCTTGCGTGATTACATAACACGCTATATCACAAGTGATTGACTGAACCATACAACGTTCAATGTCATAATAAGAGAGTCATATATTCACATTTAACAAGTATAAACACAATAATAATGAAAGAATATTAGTTTTCTAAACCTCTCATTTATTGACATTAAAAATGAATAGGCCCATAGAGGCTAATATGCACACAAATCATGTAACTTTTAGACCCTTAATATCATGCCCAAAGTCATTAGTCAACTAAATGAAAGCAAAAAAATATTTAAATATTTTTTCAATAATATATTACTCTATATCATTTAATAAATTTTTACTTTATACCACTAGGAATTATAAAGGGTAAATTATTAATGGATTGTGGCTATACAGTACATTTTTTGAAAAGGCATGAGATGTACATTTGTGTGTGTGTTTTATGTGCATCAGATTGTAGTTCAAGGATTATGTTTAATTTTGCAGAGATGCCTCGTAAGGAGAGGTTAAGACCAAAACAAAAAGGAGCTCTAAAAAAAGAGAAATACCACTGATGAGTACAAACAACTCAGACACAGAAAGACACTGACAGAATTACAGACCCACAGATCTCAACAAGTAGTCTCTTCGTCAGTCACAGTAAGCCATTTTGCATCTTGCTTGAACACATACCTCTTTTTTTAATCAGCTAATATCTCTTCTGCACTATCAGATCAATACAGCCCACCTACAACAACACAGCAGCACCAACCCCCTCAACAGAAGCTGTTCGATCTACCCATGAGATAAAACACGGACTCATTTCGCCTTGTACTGTAGTCTAACAAACATTTAAGTATATGTGTTATGGTGTGTTGTGATTGGGTTTGTAGACTTTAACCGGTTGTTCGGTGCTCCGTGTGCCTCCATCTGTGCATTCTACTGTAGGGATGCATGATATATCGATTTTGGCATCAAAATGGGCTGTTTTTCTTTGTTTTTTTTCATATATATTAATGTTTGATATATATATCAAAAAGGAACATGCAAACTCCATTGCCGGGAATCAAACCCAGAACCTTCTTGCTGCAAGGTGGCAGAACTAATAAGGACCATTTATTGAGATAACATCCGAAGGGGCTGCAAACAGCTACTTTGTATTTACTGTGTAAAACAATACAGAATTAAACTGAACAACCCCATCTATTAGAATGTCTATAAACTTAATCTTCACCGGCTGCCATATGAGTTTACCTAAATAGATACAGTACATTGATCAACTGCCGTTCAAGAAATAAGTAAACAGTTGGAAGCCCTGCAGCCATCTTCACTATCATACCTCAACTACTAAAAGGAGGAAAGTCTGGTCTAAAAAAACCTTCTAATACTGGATGACTTCTCTGTTTTAAGCTTAACAGATAAATGATGAAAAATATTTTGAAAATAATGCAGTATAATTGGTTTCGAAATAGGTAGGAGGAGCTGAAACACTCTAAAAAATATGACAGCTCTGATTCTTAAAATCTTTTATGTCAAAGATCTTATCATTTCATTTTGTCATTAAATGATTACAGTAAAGCAGAAAAGTTAGTAACAACTATTTACACTCTAAATGATAGATGTTACTCAATACAAAAAAATGCTAAAACCTTATATAATTTCTGAATGGATGTTATTCTCTGTAACTGCGTGCAAGATATTAATCCCGCCCCTTATCCTTTGACAGTGGAACTGTCGGTTATATGAAAACGTTTCCACAGAACATTTAATACCAGGTTTCTACATAATTCAGTAAAACTGAAGGATGAGTGACAAACTCATTGCTCAAAAAGGAAAAGAAATGTTAAAAATTGGGGCAGCCAACAGTTTTGATCGAACGGTTGTACAGAGAAACATTTCATTAAACCGAAAAAGAAGCAGCAAATTATTATTTTGAAAACAAACAAACAAAACACAGGAAAACACATTTTTTAGAGAGGTTTTTAAAAATATGTCATGGCAAGTATATGACAGCCATGTTGGTTTATTATCATATGGAATTTTTATTTTCAGAACAGATTGTGGCAGTCTGGTGTGAACATAATGTATTTTGAGTGAAGGCCACATTGGGAGTCTGCTCATAGACACGCATATGCTTAACGTTTGTTCTTTCTTAAGAAATGCACCCTTGTAAAACCAGATTTTTACACAATATAAGGACAGGATTCCTATTTAGGATTCAATGGTCCCTTTTTTAACATTCAGACAGGATTCAGCATGTCTTAACAGATGATGTGATTTACACAGTTCACCTCAGAACTAAACAGTTGGAAGCCCTGCAGCCATCTTCCCTATCATCCCTCCTCTAAAAGAGGAAAGTCTAGTCTATAAAACCTTCTAATACTGGATGACTTTTCTGTTTTAAGCTTAACAGATACACAAGAAAAAATATATTAGAAATAATGCAGTTTAATTTGTCTTGAAACAGGTTAGAGGAACTGAAACACTTTATGGGTAAATAATATTGCAGACGTCTTATTGAATTTTATTAATATTGTACGGTGAAACACTGTGATATCAGCAAACATTTTATCATCAGCCATAATAATTCATATGGTATTCCACATTTATAAAGTTAGTGATTACACACCTATCCAATAATAAACCTTCTCAGACTAAATAGTTGCTGATTTTCTTATTCAGCGTTACTCAAGTAAATGTCACAAAGTAAATTTAGCTAATAACTGTGTTGTCTGAAAATTTAGATTTCTCTTCTATTATATATTAATTTATCCTATTATTCACTATAAAAGTTTTCACTCAGGCTGCTTCACCTGTGTAGATGGAAGTGTCTAAAATGCAAAATTAAATTGGGGTGGGGGACGTCATCAGAAGGTGGGGACCTTCAGGGCATCGTCTGGGGGAAGTGGGGGTCAAGGGCACCCGGGGGGGAGCTTATTTCATGTGCCTCACCAAGGTCGCCCCCCCCCCCCCCACCTCTCGCATTTAGACATTGAGGGTTCTGGGTTGTCGATTGGGGGGGGTGCGGCGGCACCGCCTGTCTTCCGGATGGGAAGTGGACTGTGCTGGACACCCCCTTTTGGTACTCCCAGTTTTATTTAAACCTGAGAGCAACATGCAAAAACATCACATTTGAGCAGGCGCAGGGAGGATCGGGGTCTTCTCACACCCCTGTTCTCCCGGAGTCTGGAGAAAGAGCGAGCCACCTGCTCCGTGGTCTTGGCAGGGGGGCTGCTGCGGGGCCTGGGTGGCCTCCCTGTGCTGGGGCTGTCACTTTTGCTCTCCCCAAAGGAAGATGGAGGGAGGGGCGTGTAGTGGCTGGGTGAATTA
>NW_015151503.1:7261-17323 GCF_000732505.1 Cyprinodon variegatus
AAGTCATTTGGGTGGATGATCTGATAATTGCAACGAACCACACGAGAAGTCTAGAGCAAGTGAAGTCAATACTCTCCAACATGTGTAAGATGAAGAACCTAGGCAGGCTGAAACACCTTCTAGGCATAGACTTCAGTCAGACTGATGAGTGTGTAATAATCTCCCAACAAAGGTATGCTAAAAAGATCCTCAATCGATGTGGCGCAAGAGTGCAGAACACGCAAGACCCCATGTGAACAAAAGTTTGACTACACTGATGAGGCGCATAAGATGTGAGGATATACAGAGAAGCAGTAGGTAGTCTCATCTATTTAATTGCTTGTACGAGACCTGGTCTTTGTTTCATGGTAAGCAAGCTTTCATTACATTTTGCAAACCCCACTGAGGAAAACTGGGTGATAGTGAAACACGTACTGCGTTATCTTAAAGGTACTACTGATAAGCAGCTGACTTTTAGGGAAAGCAGTGATGGTTTAGGCCTCCGGGCATACAGTGATGCAGATCGGGGTGCAGACACTAGTGATAGACAGATCACGTCTGGTAACTGGTCGAGCATGAGCAAAAATAGCTCATTGGTATCTTGGAGAAGCAAAAAACATCCCACAGTAGTCTTGCACTGGGAAAAAAAAAAAAAAAAAATCGAAATCTAGATAAGTTGTTTTTCTTAAAATAAGTGTATTTGTTCTTTGATTTAGTAGGTAAAAGAGATTTTGCCAATGGAACAAGACAATTTACACTTACAATGAGAAAAAACACAATTGCATTGTCTTATTTCAGGTGCATTTTATCTAATTTTCTTATTTTAAGAGCAAAAGATACTCATTCCATTGGCAAACTATCTCATTTACCTACTCAAATTAAGCGTAAATACACTTAATTTAAGACATTTCTACTTATTTTAAGATCCTTTTTCCAGTGTGTCAACATGTGAAGCCGAATACATGGCTTTAACTCTAACAATACAGGAGTGTATTTATTTAGAGCAACTGCTGAAGGCTATGGATTCCTATCAATATGCTCAAACCATTGTTTATGAGGATAACCAGGGCACCATTGCACTTGTGAAGAATCCTGTATGCAGACAAAGGTGCAAACATGTTGACATCAAGTACCATAAGGTTAATCATTAAAGAAGGGAATATGGCACTTATGTACTGTCCTACAGATAAGATAGCAGATGCTATGACCAAGCCTGTCTCAAAGGTTAAAGTGAGAAAATGTTCATACTGCAAAAAAATGAAATCTAAATAAGTAATTTCTTCTTAGAATAAGTGAATTTTTTCTTGAATTAATGATTTAAATGAGACACTTTGCAAATGGAACAAGACAATTTACACTTAAAATAAGAAAAAACAATTGCATTGTCTTATTCCAGGTGCATTTTATCTAGATACCTTATTTTAAGAGTAAAAACACTCATTCCATTGGCAAATCATCTTATTTACCTGCTCAAAGGTAAATACCCGTAATTTAAGACATTTTTACTCATTTTGAGATCATTTTTGCAGTGCAGAAGTCATGTTTGGTGTAAGCTTCTGAGGGATTGTAAATATGTTAAGTTCTGTATGTGTTGTGAAATGCTCTGATTCATCTCTGTTTACTCTGATTGTTAAAGAAAAAAAAGGGGGCGTGTACAGGATACAAGTCACTCATAAGTGGGAGTGTTGCCATATGTGTATGACCGGCTGAGTGTATTCTGTTCTGTACTTACCTATTCCACACTGCAAGGGGGTGCTATTGGTCTGTTTTAAGAGACGTTATACTTTTGGTGAAGATGGTTGGAAGTGCTTCTGCCTGTTACTAAAAATAAAAATTAAAATCTGCCCTTGAGGCTGAACAGAGAAGTTGTCTGTCTACTTTTCCTAGTGTTGCAATATTGGACTCCTGATAGCACACTGTGCCAGATATTGAAAAAAGACAGTTGTTATAAGGTATGTCATTTTAATTTTTATCTCATCTCATCTGGACTAGGATAATTGTCTTTGTAAGTTATTGAGGCAGAGACTGAATGTAGGATCATATCCAGTTGTTTGTTTTCTCTTTGCCTGGTGCTTTTTTTTAGTCCCTGGTTTAGTTCATGTTTTGCTCACAAGTTAAATAATTATTGCTCAGTCTAGTTTAATAATCTCCCATTGGCATTTAGGAGTAATTAAACCAACACAAATATTTTAATTCTTTAAACTTTCAGGCTTGCCTCTCAAAGCCATAGAAGCTCCACAAAAAGAAAAAGAAGCATTGAATTTTATTTTTCAAAATATCAGCCACCCAAGAAAAGATCAACCACATTCAGAGATGATGTGCAATAAAATTCATTTATCCTGGATTCATAGAGGAGAAACCACAGGGATGTTCTTTTATTTTTACTAATCTTATTCATTTTTTATTTTGGTTCATTGAATATGATTAAAAACTTAATTTCCACCACACCCTCCTAACTGAAAGATCCAGAGAAGTGCTGTCTCCTGTCATGGTGAGTTTTTATAAAATCTACAGCCTCCTAGAAGGTCTGAATTGTTTATATGTTCGGTCAATTGTAAGAAAAACTAATAACATAATGAATAAAGCTTTTAATCCTTAGCCTATTACCAAATACTAATACACAGTGTAGTTTGCATAGGTTCCGAATGGTCTGTTTCCTGTATCAGTGCCAGTAATCCAGTAATAACATATTAGTTTCCCATTGTTTAATTTACCTGAACTGCAGAAAATAATTAAATAACAAAGTTGTGAAATTCTTTAAGGTATATCTAAGATGCAGGTATTTTAGTAGGGCCCTTTCTGCTTTACTTTAATTTTCTATTGTTACTAAGTAACATTTACTGTGCTATAAAATTTCCACATTTTGCCACTTTGTTTCAGTTAAATCCTGTGAAAACCTCCAACCTTTAGCTGTATTATTTTTCTGGAAACAGGTAGGAGTTGAAACACCAAAAAAATATCACAACTTTGTTTCCTAAAATCTTATGTGAATTAGTTTCAGCAACATTTCTATAGCCTTTCCCTCTCATTATTTCTAGGGTATGTGGCCAAACACAGACAGAAGGTCAGAACTCAGGACACATCTGGCAAAAACAACTCTCCAAAGCAATACAGCAGATGCTATAATTTTATTGAATTATTAATTGATTAAAACAGAAAAGTTAGTTACAACAATTATCACTACAAATTCAAAGTGTTACAGAATATAACAAACAATAATTTTTTATAATGCTTTTTTTTGCTAAAACTTCATATAACGTTTGAAAAGATGTTCTCATGTAACTGCTTGTAAAATATAAATCCCACCCCTTAACCGTTGATAGTGGAACTGAGGGTTAGGTGAAAACATTTCCACACAACATTTAATACCAGGTTTGTGGATAATTCAGTAAAACTGAGGGATGAATGACAAACTCATTGCGCAAAAAGAAATAGAAATGGAAAAAAAAAGTGTCTGAGCATATAGGCAAGTTCCCAGAGTACACTGATGACCACTGGTAGTAACATCAGATGTGCATGCTACAGCCACACATCAATATTACACCTTGGATCATAGCTACTTAATTGCTTATTGACTAAATCCTATTACAGCAGCAATTTCAAATAGTTTACGTCTACTGTAATACAAGTGATTTGGTACATTCAAGTAAAATAATTAAATAAAAATATTGTCCATGAAATGTGTTTAGTTTTCTCAGTTTATTTTTTTCCTCAGGCAAGCAAACAGAAAAAGACAAACATTTCCTCCATGTTTCTCTTGCGCTGGTAAAAAAAAAAAAACATACCCACCCAGATGCATGCTAGTCCTACCATTGACTGCCTATTTATAAAACATTATTCACCTAAATTAATCATAACTAACCAAAAACAAAGGAACATGACTAAATAACCAAAAAACATAATCTCATAACAGATTTTAAACACTAAAGTAAAATAAACTTAGCTGGATTATGCACCCAAAATAATTTTTAGTTATTAACAAAAATATTATTGGCTCCTACAAAATGTTTAGTATGTTATATGTGAAGGTCCTGCTCTGGAAGTAATAATACATTACACCATTCAGACATAACTTTTTGCTTACATTAAAACATTCATACTTTTCACAATGAAATGTGTGCTTTAGCGTGTTATAAAGTTTATGTTCCTGTGAATCCTCCACAGAATTGTTTTAAATTACATATTATTAAAAAAAATCAGACAACAGAGTTTTCTGTAACCATACCAGTCAACACCATAACAGATGATGTTTCATTGATGCCCTTTACGAAATAGATGTTTTTATCATCACCATTTTAGCAAACGGCTGGTTTAAAACCTTTTTTTTTTTTTTTTTTTTTTTTTTTTTGATTCCTGTATGTTTAGGAGCAGTTTTATTTTTATTTTTAACTGTCAAACATGGTGGTGCCAGTGTGTTGGTTTGGGTTCTTTTGCTGTTTTAACACCTGGATTATTTATTAAAATTAACTGAATTCTGCTCTCTACAATAAGTCCCTAAAGGACAACATCCAGTCATCAGCTTCCAGATTTAAGCTGATGGCTTAAGATGCAGTCATCTTATTTAACCACCAGCTGGTTGAATAAATTCACGAAAATCCTCTGCAATACCTTTAAGTGAAAAAACAAAGTATGGTCAACTAAAACCACAGCTAAAACTACATTTCTTTTTACCAACCTGAGGTGACCCACAATGTCCTTTGAACTGTTTACATCTGTTAAGTTTTTAATAATGGCTATGCATAATGAGTAGAAGTTATTTTTCTAACATGATCCAGCAGATCTCACTATCTTTATATATAGTTGATGAAACAAGTTTGTACAGAGGCAGTCAAAGCTTTACATCCATCTTTTATTTTCAAATTTTTTCTATGTGATAAAATCCAGACGATTCATGTAGCTGCTGGTTAAATGATAGGCGATCTAAATTATCCTAAGTGACCTTCACTCAACAACTAGATGGATAAAACTTGGACACAGTCTGATGTTGCAACAAGAAAATTATCCTAAACACACATCGAACATTGATCCACATGATATGAACCTGCTGATTATTTAAGTAAAAAGAGAAAATCAAAGAGAGTTTTACTCACCAGATTTATTGCTATTCAGCTGAGATGAGTCTGGCAGTGTTGATGTTTGTTTCTGGATCCCATCTACTGGTTTCTGCTCTGCATCTATAAAAAAGGAAAAAAAAGAAAGAAAAAAAAAAAGAGTTACAGCACTTAGCTGTGAGCTGAACATCCCCTTTATTTAGATTTTTAAAAATGTATGATAAACGGTTACAATTCCAAATAATCACTTCTTTTTTTTTTTTAGCTAAAATGCATTCATCTAAAAGGTTAACTTAATAACCTTTTTTCACCAAGCTGCTTGGCTATCTCCCGTAGCCCTTTCCAGCCCTGTGGAGGTGTACAATTTAGTCTCTAGTTTCATTGGACAGCTAATTGATCTTGGCCATGTTAGTAGTTGGATTCTTACAGATTGATTGGGGTGGAGAGGTGTCTTTATGCAGCTAATGACCTAAAACAGGTGCATCTAATTTAGGATAATAAATGGAGTGGAGATGGAAATTTGAAGGAAGAATAACAGGTTTTTGAGGGTCAGAATTCTAGTTGTTAGACGGGGGTTCAAATAGTACTTATTTGCAGCTGTATCATACTAACAAGTAGTTAAAGAAATCATATATAGTGATTTCTGGATTTCTTTTTTATAATAAGGTGGACATGCACCTACGATGACAATTACAGACCCCTCAATGATTTCTAAGTGGGAGAACTTGCAAAATAGCAGGATGTTTAAATACTTATTTACCTCACTGTAAATCATCATCATCATCATCAGCTCACAGAGGACACATTCTGCAGAGTGAAACATGTTAAAAGTCAGAGCTTTAGCTGGTATTGATGTCTGAGTTTGATTTTTGTTAGAACTATCAACCTGCAGCTTAAAAAAGTAAAAAAAAAAAAATAAAATTAAAAAAAAAAAATCTAAGAAGGTTTTACTCACCAGATTCATTATTGCTCAGTTGGGGTGAGTCCTGAGGTTCTGATGTTTCATTCTGGTTCCCGTCAATAGAAATTAGTTACAACATTGTGACCTGAACACCCTCCTATATTTAAAAAAATAAATAAATGATTAACAGTTACATTTACAAACCATCAGTTTTCTTTTAGCTAAACCATTATTATCTATAAGGGTTATTAAGAAATGCTACAACTGTGAAAATCCGTATTTAGCCCCAAAACTAAAACCAACTCATGTATGATGTAAAGATGATCAACAAACTGATTTATAATAGATTTAAATACATGAGTTTTAGTTGATTCATTTTTGCAGTGAAATGTATTTAATGTAATCTGAAGATTAAATATAAAAGATGCTGCATTATTGCAATTTATCTCAAGATTTTAAATCACCTTTTGTTGCTATTATTTATCTTATGATCCAAGTTTGGCCCTGTTGACTTTGAAAAAAAAGGAGAGATTTTGACTCATAGGGATTTCCTGCTAAAATGCTCAAATAATTTAGGTTTATTATAACAACCTTTGCTCTTAAATCTTTCTGTTGTTGTAACATCTGCAGACAAAAAGCTTTTTATGTTTACTGGATTTATTAAAGAAAAAATATATAAACGGTCTGTTACAAGATTATTTACCCTGTTTAAAGGGAAACGCCTTTTTTTTTTTTTTTTTTATTGGGCCCTTGATTTTCCGTTATTACAGCATGTTCTACTCACCCATATGAGTTTTGTGTCATTTGGAGCCGTTTTGAAGATATTCGTTTAGGTTATATCCAAGTAACGTCTCCCTTGAACGACTTGAAGGCCCAAACTAAACTGTTCATAATTTATTCTTTATGGTACGCCAGCATTCATAACATGTAGGCGAATCACTGTCCCCCAGACATCTGCAGTTATATTTCTTATATTTATATTGTTAAAAACAAAGCGGAGTGTGTATGACGTAATCCGCGCGCCAGACTGGAGTTGTGACAGGCAGCCCGGGCCACAGGCGGCTACGCTCTACCCCTTATATTCATTCGGCTAGCTAATCTGAATCATTTAATTCCATTTCGAGAGCGAGATCATTTGTGGTAGTAGCACTTGACATCTTCCTGATCAGAGTTGTTTGAAAGAGTAACTGAGGGGTTAATTTTTCTCTGGATAACAGCCATCTGAGAAGAGTTCGGAGAGGCCATGGGAAAAGATGTCCGTACAGCTTCAAAACAATTCTGGTCAGGTGGATGAGATCCGCCCTGAATACCTTAAGGCTCTGGATGTTGTGGGGCTGTGTTGATTAACGTGACTGCAACATTGCATGGACATTAGCGGCAGCTCCCTTGGATTGGCAGACTGGAGTAGTGGTTCCTCTCTATTTAAAAAAGGGGACCGGAGGGTGTGTTCCAACTACGGAGGAATTACACTCTTAAGTCTCCCTGATAAGAGTTCTGGAAAGGAGGTGCTGAAGCAGTTTATTGCCTTATATAGTATGGTCTTATACTTACTTACCAACAAATCTTAAGGTCAAGTATGAGTCTTGGTAACAACAAGGTCTCTAAGGGCTGATTCGTACGCAATTAGATGATGTATGAGGAAGTTTGGCGTAAACAGAGAACGTCTGTATAAACATTCTTTTAGTTATAAAGCAACCTATGGTGCTGACCAGCACACGTGAATTACAGTAAGATGTTGACACAATATTCCGATATGCATGTGCATCCACACAGTGCGATATTGAGACTGAAATGGGATGAGGGTTGAGAACGAGCTGATATTTTCTGATCAGATGTAAAAGCGCTATGATAAGTATACTGAGGACAGCATGTCAATTTGATCTGTAGAATAAAACGCTTCTTTTGCCGTCCTGTGGGGCAATCAGATAATCGACTGAAGGTGTCTTAATTTTTTAGATTCTACCATTTGAAGATTCCACAGAGGGTCCGTCGGATAGTCAAATCTCGAATTCAGGGGGAGCAGTGTGGTTTGGTAGTGGATCAATATATCCATTTAGGTAAAACAACCTGGCAGCAGGTGAAAATAAGGTCTAAAAACATTTTTCTAATGCATAGGACCTGTGCACCATCACTTGGGGTTCCTCCCTAGTTTGATTCTTTCCTCCATTACACAGTAAATACTAAGCGTCTGTTTGCCGCTGCTTTGGATATTATCATCCCAATAAATTGCCGTTACTAGTGGTTATGAGTCCCATAGAATAGCTTGAGATTGTGCCTTCTACCTACCAGTAGGCTCAGTAGGTTGTTACTACCATGTAAATCCTAATCCTAACCCTAAGGTAATTCCTTTTCCCCCCACAGAATTTAATAAATCTATTTATGTGTCTCACCCATAGAAAGCTGGAGATAGACACCAGCACCCTTCGCCACTCCACTTGGGATAAGCATGACTGAAAATCTGAAATCTGTGCAATCTGAAAAGCATTTCATTAGTTCTGTATGTAGGCTATTGTAAAAATTAATAAAATGATCCACATGTCGCTCATATTACAGTAAAAAAACTAAAATAAATAAATCTCATATCCTGTCAACTCAGTAGTACAATCCTCTCCCTATAAATATTTAATTATTTTTGAATTAATGCCCATCGTTATTTAATGAGATCCTCATCAAATGGGCATGTTATGTTCGTTTTTAAAATCTAATGTGTCTAGTGACATTGGATTTAATAAACCTCACTAAATATTTATTTACCAAACTAAATATTTAATTTGCAAAGTAGATATTCAGTTTGGAGGTCAATATTTATTTAAAAAACTAAATGTTTTATTTGCAGACTAAATATTAAGTTTGGATCTAAATACTCACTTAACAAACAAAATCTTTTATTTTCAAACTAAACATTTAGCTCCAAACTAAATATTTATTTAACAAACTGAATATTTAATTTGCAAACTTAACATTTATTTAACAAAGTAAGATTTTTTTTTTAATGAATGAATGACATTGAAAAAATTACTTGGAAAAATATAAACCCCTTGTTTTTCTCTTAAAACATGCTAAATAACCATAAATATTGATCCTAATCTTTGACTGCTTAACTTTACAAATGGTGCCCCATAGTTTAGAGGGTGTCTAGAGTTTAGAGAGTGTATAAAGTTTAGAGAGTGTCTGGAGATAGTGGAGAGGATAGTTATGGAGCCAGCTAGAAAGAGGAGGATGTCACCTATGTGATTTCTCCCACTAAGGTAAGATAAACGTATTAAATCTAACCAAGTGTGATGGCGGCCAGAAAATCAGGAAATATGACTGCAGATGGCACTGTTGAAGTCCAGCGCTACCTTTCAGAGGCCAACATAAGCCGTGTGGAAAATCCCAGTGTTGGGATATTAAGTTTAATGATTTGATGTTCTATTCAATTCCCAGCCAGATGGAAATTTATGTTTCTAATGCTTTAAGATATTTATTTTCCTCCCTGGTAGGGATGGTAAAATATCTTATTTATTCAGACATTATTTCGGCTGTTATATACTGTTTATGAACACATGACCTATTAACTGTGTGTTAGAACATTAAATGAAAGAGGGATTCGAGCACTAATCATTGTCAAACAGTTAATTCTGCACATACATGGAATAAATACACCACAACTTCTGTTCAAAATATAAGAGTTTATTAAGAAAAATCATTTAGCTCCAAGTCAAACATATTTCAGTTTCACATTCTTAACTAAGATTAGTAAAACTCAACTAAACTAAACTACTACTGTATGTACAAGGAGAAATGGGAAACTTGGTTGAAAACCATATTACAGTTTAAGATGGAAATTGTGTTTGAAACCAAAGTTTATCTGGAAGAATTTGGAATATGATCAAATTAGCTTTTCACTAATTTAAAGAAATTGTAATTTTTTCAAACCAATTCACAATGCAAATCCATGAGGTGAATAAAACATTATTTGGCCAAATAATGTTTATTAAATGATCTGGTTAATAAAAAAAAACAAGAACCTGTTGGGATCCTCAGGCTTGCCCACCAGAGGGCGCCGAGGATCCTCTTCTGCTCTCTTTGTCTTTTTCTTAGGGCTTCGGCCAGCCACCTGAGACTGTGTCCTGCTGCCGGCCCCACGGC
>NW_015151503.1:18204-20087 GCF_000732505.1 Cyprinodon variegatus
GGCAACCTGTCTCTGGCCTGCAGCTCTGGGAGAGTTGCATCACAGGGAACCAGTCTCAAGCCTGAAGCTCTAGGAGAGTCTTAACCTGCTAATCTGCCCTGGTGAGCCAACCCGAAGATTCCTACGTGGATGAAACCTGACGACTTCTTTGTGGAGTTTCCCTAGAGGTTCCCATGTGGATTTTCCCCTGTTGTTCCCTGCGGTGAGCTGGAAGCTCAGCTTGAAAAAATCCTTCGTGTTTTCCCCTGTTGTTCTCTGCAGTGAGCTGGAAGCTAAAACCCAGGACTGCCAGGCTAAGCCTAAGCTAGATGCTTAGCCTCACATGAATTCAGCTACCAGCCATCTTCCGTTCAATGCACAGACCCCAGTGAACCAGCCCCCTGCCTGAACTGTTCCAGTTAATTATCCATGTGCTTGTATCATTTAATAAACTCTTTTGACTTTTACCAGTGTCTCCGTGTGTGTTCTGCATCTTGGGCTTTACTCTCAGAAACCCAATCATGACAGAACACTGTGGCCAAACACAAAGCCCAGCAGATCACCTCCGTCGGTGGACTGAGAAACAGCACGCTCAGACTCTTGATCACACACAAACCCTCCATGAGTTACTGTTAAAACAAACATTCGCTAGCCACTTCTACAATGCTAACGCCACGTCAGCGGCTCGTCCTGTCCTGAATCCACTTCCGTTTCCTGGGTCACCAGCGGTGACGTCATCTTCTAGTCAAGATGATAATCCTCCTTTCTGGTCTGAACTCTACCCGTCGATTTCGTCACCCGGTCCTTCTCTGCCTGAGAGATTTTCAGGTAATCCAAGAAAGCTTAAGGGATTTCTTTTTCAGTGCCGATTATTTTTTAGTTTCCATGCTTCTAAATTTCTTTCTGCTAAGGATAGGAAAGCTTTTGTTATTTCTTTTCTGTCTGGTGAAGCTCTTGAATGGGCGGAGACCAAATTTCCGCCTAAACTTAGAGAAAACTGTACACTCGAATTTCATTCAGGAGTTTGAAAAAACCTTTAGTCAGGTCACTAAGTGCTCAATTTCTGGTAATCTTCTTAATATGAAACAGGGTAATAGGTCCGTCGCCGAGTTTTCCTCCGAGTTCCAGGTTAGAGCAGCCGTTTCCGGGTGGAACGAGTCTGCGCTCAAGTCCGCTTATCTCTTAGCTTTAAATAATTCTATCAGAAATGAGCTTTCATTTTACGTCGAGCCAGCTACCCTTGAGGACCTCATTGAATTAGCCATTGGATTAGACACAGCATTACAAACCAGTTTCAGTTCCTCTCCGCGCCGGGTTAGTCTCAGTTCTCATATTCTAGACCATCATTTAGCTCCATCCGTTAAAGGACTCAAGATTGGCCCATCAATTTCACTTCAAACAGTTAGAGTTCCCCGCCAGCCTAATCATACACCTGCACCTGTCACCGTTGTATCTAGACCTGTTCCCTCGCCTGTTAATCGAGCTCCCTACATCCATGAGGATGATCTATGGGATTTTTTCTATGGAGATAGAGAGGACATCTTCCCTTTCGAGCCACCACATTCTGTTCCACGTCAGCCAGATCCAGATCCTAGTCCAGTAAACAACCCAGTTAGTTTAAAGCCTGATCCCGTGCCTGATCCTTTAGCTCCTTATCCAGTAATCCCTTCTAGAACTCTTAGTCTTCAACTGGTTAATTTGTCTCTAGATCCTATCCGTAAACCTGCTAGCCTAGCTCCCAAGACCCCTCGGCGTAAGAAAAGGCGTCGCCTCAAATCAGCTCTGTGCCGTCTACAGACCCCTGGGTCAGCCCTGTGCCGTCCAGAGACCCCTGAGCCTGCCCTGTGCCGTCCAGAGACCCCTGAGCCTGCCCTGTGCCGTCCAGAGACCCCTGAGCCTGCCCT
>NW_015151503.1:25564-26872 GCF_000732505.1 Cyprinodon variegatus
CCAAAGATGCAGAACACCACTGACGGACACAGGATGAAAAGTTTAACAAGTTTATTTGCACAAGCACGTAATATGCAGATGACTGGTTTGGGCCTGGAATCTGGTTTCACCGGAGTCTGCGTGAGAGACAACACAGTTAACGACTGTTGATGGGGTTTTGGTTTCCATTGGAAACCAAAACCCCGTCAACAGTCCTTAACTGTGTTGTCTCTCACGCAGACTCCGGTGAAACCAGATTCCAGGCCCAAACCAGTCATCTGCATATTACGTGCTTGTGCAAATAAACTTGTTAAACTTTTCATCCTGTGTCCGTCAGTGGTGTTCTGCATCTTTGGGTCTCACTTAGAGAACCGATCATGACACAAATGTTTTCAACCAGAACAGCTTAATTGAGCATAATAAAATGAAAATAAACTGAACACTAGTCTTAATTTCACCGATTTGTCTTAAGGGCTAAAAATAAATAGACAAACATACAAAACCAGTGTATTTTACTGAAGTTTGTTGAGGTTTTCCCACTTACAACATCAGCATATTCCTGGGTCAGCACATACAAGGTGTTTGTGGTACTATATGTTGTTGATTTGTCTGGCAGTGCCTCCATTATGGTGGCCTCACTTGCTTTACCCTTTTCGGTCGGTGGGGGACATTCCATGGTGCTCGGCAGGTTGGGCATCCAGCCACCGAAGTCATACTGGGGTAAACAAATAACTTGTCATAAGATTTAATGAATATTAAAAAATTTTAAATCAACAGTTTGATGTGTTCGACAATAATAAAAACCAGACTGGGGAATATTTACAACACAGTGATTTGCATAAAACAAATAAACATCTTTTTGATTCACAAGTTTAGCAAATTCAGTTATTTATTTTTTCGGCCTTTCTTGACTATACCATTACTGTGAGATTAAAGTGTATATAAATAAAAGTAAGAAATTGGAATAATTCTGTCCATCAATCCATCAAGATTTAAACAACATTAATATAGTTAAAGGATAATGTATCAAAGAATTGCTGAGTTTATCTAACATGTAAAATATAAAGCTTCACCTGTCCAGAGTTCACAGCAGAATGCTGGACCGAGCCAGTGAAGATCACCATGGTGACGAACTTGACCAGATCAGCCACTGTGGTAAATTTATTTGGGATTCCTAATAATTAAAAAAAAGTGTTTCAGAAATACATACAGTATTTGCTTCCTATTTAAAGATTGTATGCCTCCACTATATACAGCTCATCCAAAAAGGTTTACATGGACTCAATGTTTTCAACATTATCATCATCTGGGTTTTTCAGACTTGAATAC
>NW_015151503.1:28589-29914 GCF_000732505.1 Cyprinodon variegatus
AACATACCCTCTCCACCCGAAGCTGACATCTAATGAAAAATGTATTGCAAGTTAAAATATTTTCTTTTGTAAAACACAAATGTCGTAACCGACCAAAACAATGTTTTCTCACCGTTGTCAAGACACCATCCTTAGATATTAGGTCCTGTCGAGCCAGGAAATTAATATGCAGAGTGTAGCGAGTGTGGGGTATGAGAAGCTGAGGATAGAGAAAAAAACCATTAACCCTCATGCTTTTTGGTTTTTCTTTTGCCAAACATAAACAATGGCTAATTCAGAAAATGTGTAGAAAGTTGGACATTTATTTAAACTAAGGAAAAACTGCCCTCTCTCAATATGCCTACTTGAGCATTGTCATGTGTTCATGACACATCATAAGCCCAAACTGACAAGAACACAAGATCCAGAACGTGCAAAATTCCTGGTATATTGTTCCCGCCCCTCAAGAGCTCAGAGTATTAAGTTAAAAGTCACTTTTCTGTTGCTGTTGTGTCAAGGGGTCAAGTTTGTCCGACAATGGAGGGAAATAAGGGTTCTTACGCTCCTTGCTCTTCTAGCTGGTCCAAATTCACAAGTTGTTTTCCACAATCACGGTCATACAATCCAAACAAGTCGATAAGGAACCAAACAGGAGACGCATAGTGTAGAGCAGATGTAGATTTGACCAATCAGAGGCCTCCTGTCTGCGGTCACCTACAATTTGGGAGAGGTGGACCAGAGTGTCGGCGCAAGGGGCGGGGACGTCTCTGCGTTCACCATGACACCTATGCAGACGATCTACTTTTGAAGTAGAAATCACCAGGTGAAGCTGATAAGAATCTTCCAGGTTATATTAGCCTGGCCTGGAGCAGGCTAACTGCATAGAATAAATCATTGTGGTATCTGATATCTAGCTACTTTTGTAAAACCGAGTTGAGGCTTAATCAGACCAGAAAATCTGGAAAATCAACTAAATCTCTTGATTCAGTTTTGAGAAATAGGCATCTGTTCTCTGTTCAGCTCACTGAGATTTTTTTCTAGGATATTTTAAATCAAGCTATATTCTCTCTTTATTCACACAAAGTACAATCACGATGAAATTCTGCAGAAAGATACCGACTAAGGTCCTATTAAGACATTTTTATCACATGACAGCTCTCTTTTTCTTTATTGTATGTTTACACATTTTAAGCAAAACCGTATTTTATGGAAATAATTATAAGCATTTTTACATTCAATTGCCTGATTTCTAAAGTCAAGACATGATGTGAAAAACAGACTTCAGAGTTGGCACAAGTGGACTGTGCTGCCCTCTAGTGGTAATACTGTGCATTCAGCTGCCATAG
>NW_015151503.1:31588-33115 GCF_000732505.1 Cyprinodon variegatus
TGTATCCCCCAAAAAATATCATTGGAATACATAATCACATATTGTGCTTATTCCTCCTTTTCTCCTATCTGTATCCCCCAAAAAATATCATTGGAATACATAATCACATATTGTGCTTATTCCTCCTTTTCTCCTATCTGTATCCCCCAAAAAATATCATTGGAATACATTGGAATACAAACTGTGAAAATAAAATATGTACACATACAGACATACAATTAATAATAAAAATAACAAAAAACAAAAACTTTATTAAGTGCACTAGATGTGGGAAGGCCAAAACAAAACAGTTTGGAAAAAGCTGTTTGGCTGTGACACTTTCTGCCCCAGCAAAAGCAAATCTTTGGAGGAGTGACTGGGAGAACAGCATCGGCTGAAGAGGCCGGAGGTCCCCCACCCCTATGATCTGGATGTGGACGTGCCCCTGCAGATACTGGAAATATGTCTGGAAATATGTTCACTTGTAATTAGATGTTTATACTTACCCAAATATATCCCAGATAAATCAATAGCCTGTAAATACTTCCTCCTTTTTAGTTAACTTTTATATGTTGGTATAATGTCATGTTGCATTATGTTTTCTATTAGATTTGTTGTTCATAGACAGAAGTATGTTGTGTTCTTTACTCTGTCTTTGTAAATAGACCTAGCGCTGACTTCAATCCTGATAAAGACCCTCAAAGAGGGTTAGATGGTGTTGGGCTTACACCATCTACGCCCCCTGGTGATTGATACCAGGGATTGGGGTAGATGATGCCATTATCTTCCTCCTGCACCAAGCTCTGACTCACCTAGAGAAAGTTAGAAGGACTCTAAGGATCATACTCCTTGAATTCTCCAGTGCTTTCAACACCATCCAGCTAGGACTCCTAAGGAACAAGCTGGAGCTGTCAGGAGTGGACCAGCACATGTTCCAGTGGATTTTTGACTACCTCACAGTCATCCACAGTATGTGAGGGCACACCTTTCATTTTGCTCATCATTGCCCAATTTGCACAAACACTTTCTGTCTGCTCAGTGGAGCTACCAGGTGGTGGTAAGGGCATTGCACAGGGTGGCAACCCCACTCGACAGTATAAATCAGGGGTGGGACACTCCAGTCCTGGAGGGCCTGTATCCTGGAACTTTTAGATACGTCCTTGACTTAACACACCTAAATCAAGAAACGGATAATTAAAAGGACTCTGGAGAAATTGATTGCATACTGGGGAGGTAATTCAACCATTTGATTCAGGTGCGTTGGACCCTCAAGGACTGGAGTTGCCTACCCCTTGTCATGATGGGTGCACGGAGAGTGACCCAATTATGCAGAACACCACTTAGACGGACACAGGAGTAAAAGTTTAACAAGTTTATTTTGCACAAGCACACTTATATGATTGGTTCAGGTTCGGGCCTGGAAACTGGTTCACCGGAGTCTGCGTGAGAGACAGTTCAGTTAGCGTTGTACCTTGGAGTTTGATTCTTTGATAGTTACTGATTGTACCTTGAGGGTTCTTGCAGACAGCTTTGAGAGGGCTACTGTTG
>NW_015151503.1:37454-43370 GCF_000732505.1 Cyprinodon variegatus
CCATCTTAAAATTATATGTTATATTAATTATCTTGTACCTTGAATACATGTTGTTATTATCAATCTTTGCATTTGACATGCAAGTCATAACCTATTAGTGTTCTGATTGGCAGTGATGTATATTTTAAGTAAAGATGCCCTGATCCGGCTACAATTTTAACTCATTACCTGGACCGGATATCAGATGAATAAAGCTGCTTCAGCATTCTGAGGCTGTAATTTCTGTGTCTACTGATGTCATGCACAGCGATACAATACAGTGATCTAGTGTGTTCAAATGTATGTTTTGTAATGCTGATTATGTCATTGTGCAGAGCACACACAAGAGAACAACATTAGGAGTTGGAAGATAAAACAATGTCTATTATGTAAAAAAAAAAAAAAAGATTTCTTTAATAAATTACTAAAACCAGTTTAAGTTCCACCCAGAAGTGGGTTGTGTGCTCAAAAAAACTGTACTAAAGTAAGAGTAGCACTACACCAAAATGTACTTAGGCTACTTAAACACTGAGTAATAGTTTAATCATAATATCTCTGTTAAGTTTAGAAATAAAGCAGATATTAATTGAAAGTTCATATTTAGAATACTAAAATAAATAACAACACACAGTAACAAGTAACCTCCTCTATGTAGATGTTTACAGAATATGAATCCAGTCACTACCCAATTCTGTGTAAATTAGGTGTTTAACTTTTTCAAAAAATAATTTAAACCAAAGATTAGAAATCATTGTGAACATCTGGAAATGATGACCTGAATATTCAATTATATAAATAATTTCTTCAATTTGTAAAGAAAAGAAATACCAAAGGGAATTTAAGAAATTGTAGTTATTAAATGAAAAAAAACATCTTCCACATGTTTGATTATCCAGGTTTAAAACTGAATTCCATAACCAATTGTACCTGTGTAGGCTGTTCCACAGTTTCAGTCCGTCATCTCTGTAGTAGAAGTTGGGAATATTTTCCATCCCACGATCTGCAATGTCATCAGGTATGCAGAGGGATCTGTACGTCATTGAGGACAAGGAGTCCTCCATGATTTTGAACATACCCTCTCCACCCGAAGCTGACATCTAATGAAAAATGTATTACAAGTTAAAATATTTTCATTTGTAAAACACAAATGTCGTTACCGACCAAAACAATGTTTTCTCACCTTTGTCAAGACACCATCCTCAGATAATAGCCTCTGTCGAGCCAGGACATTAATATGCAGAGTGTAGCGAGTGTGGGGTATGAGAAGCTGAGGACAGAGAAAGAAATCCTTAACCCTCATGCTTTTTGTTTTTTCTTTTGCCAAACATAAACAATGGCTAATTCAGAAAATGTGTATGAAGTTGGACATTCAATTAAACTAAGGAAAAATGGCCCTCTCTCAATACGCCTACTTGAGCATTGTCATGTGCTCATGACACATCATAAGCCCCAACTGGCAAGAACGCAAGATCGAGAACGCGGAAAATTTCCTGGTATATTGTTCCCGCCCCTCAAGAGCTCAGAGTATTAAGTTAAAAGTCACTTTTCTGTTGCTGTTGTTCTACAAAAAGTTTTCAGATCATTTGAGGCAAGAACCTTATAATTATAATCTTCGCTATATGATGAGGTGTCAATTAAATGTCCAAATGCTTTAAAATATTGGCTCCATAAAAGTTATGAACAGAATCTGTGACAAAGGGCAACCTTGGCGGAGTCCAACCCTCACTGGAAACGAGTCTGACTTACTGCCGGCAATGCAAACCAGGCTCTGACACTGGTCATACAGAGACCTAACGGCTCCTATTAAAGAGCCCGGTACTCCATACTCCTGGAGTACCTCCCACAGGACCCCCCGAGGGACACGGTCAAATGCCTTCTCCAGATCCACAAAACACACGTAGGCTGCTTGTGCAAACTCCCATGCACCCTCCAGAATCCTGCTGAGGGTATAGAGCTGATCCAGTGTTCCACGGCCAGGACGAAAACCAAACTGCTCCTCCTGAATCTGAGATTCGACTATCCGACGGACCCTCCTTTCCAGAAACCCGGAATAGACCTTATAGGCTAAAGAGTGTGAATCCTCTGTGGTTGGAACACACTCTCAGGTCCCCCTCTTTTTAAAAAGAGGGACCACCACCCCAGTCTGCCAATCCAGGGGAACTGCCCCTGATGTCCACGCAATGTTGCAGAGCTGTGTTAACCAACACAACCCCGCAGCATCCAGAGCCCTAAGGTACTCAAAGCGAATCTCATCCACCCCTGGAGCCTTGCCACTGGGGAGCTTTTTAACCACCTCAGTGACTTCAGCAACAGAGACGGGAGGACCCAAGCCGGAGCCTCCAGGCTCTGCTGCCTCAATGGAAGACGTGTTGGTGGGAATAAGGAGGTCTTTGAAGTATTCCACCCACCGACATATGACGTCCCGAGTCGAGGTCAGCAGCACACCACCCCCCACTATGAATAGTGTTGGTACTGCACTGCTTCCCCCTTCTGAGACGCCGGATTGTGGACCAGAATCACTTCGAAGCCGTACTGAAGTCTTTCTCCATAGCCTCTCCGAACTCTAGTCACGCCCGAGTTTTTGCCTTGTACTTTTACTTGAGCTTCAATCTTAAGTTTAAACAGTAGGATTTATACTTAGTTGAGTAATAAAAATTAATGCTTTTGCCACCTCTGTACGGTGGCCCTGAAGTGCAAACTGCAACTACAAATCTAAAAGCGCAACTACATTAAGGAAATCGCAACTACATAAAGCAAAGCGCAACTACATTAAGAAAAACAAAACTACATAAAGCAAAGCGCAACTACATTAAAGAAAACAGAATTACATTAACCTACCGGAAAAGGTAGGTACCAGTGGGAAACATGAGACATCGCTGATTGGACGACGGGGCCGTTTGACCCTTGAACCGGAAGTCATTCTGCCTGCTACGGCTTTGAAAACATGGACACTAACTGAAATTTCGTGAATAGTCTTGAGCACATCCAGTATCACCTCGTACGTATGTCCTGATTCAAAATATTCCTGGATAACGGCAGCTATGTTTGGGGCGCCGACAATATCCATTTTTTCAAAAGCCGCAGCATCTAGAGACCATTAATAACAGGAAGTTAACAAATGGCAAATCTAAATTTTATGCTAAGAAGCTAAGCTGAACATCATAGTTCTGCAGGTTCACTTACCTTGTACAGTGGATGAACCATAGGTAGGTTGCGCAGCGTGGACAGTGCAAAGACCTCAGCCAGCAGGTGAGTGCGCAGCAGGTGAATGTTGAGCTCATGCAAATTAAATTCTGCACTTCTCACAAAAGTTTTTGCCAACAACCAGTCATGCGGAGAATCAGTAGGAAGGAAGATTGGGTTGTCTGGTCCTGGCTCCTGCTTCAGCTATAAAATAATAAGGCAGTGTAAGGGGTTAATTCACGCTTTGGAATTAAATTCGTTAGTGATTATTACACGCAAAAAAGACTTGGAAGTTTAAATCATTATTTTATTTCTATGTTATGGTGTCTTGGACTGTTTTGGTTTTAATTTGAAGAGTTGATATTAAGTCACTTTAAGTGTTTTAAATTGCATTGGCATTTCCCCTCCTTTATTTAAGATATGTATAATATTTTAGAAGCTTTTCTTCCTGTTAGAGTCAACTATCAGTAAAGAATAATAGAGTGGCAGGGGTCCATTTGAGGAAGCAGGTTTAATAAACTCAGATTCAAATCTTCAACTCTAAATCAATCTAGCCTAATGTCGGGCACTCTGAGTTTTCAATTTCACAACAGCTGCTATGAATTAGTTCAATCAACTCTAAGTAGGAAAAGCCATTATCAGTGGAGTACCGATTCAAAGACAGAGAAACTGCACTACAGCTGCAAAGAAGAGGAAGACGGCAAAGAGAAGATTGTTGCTTGAGTTAACGCGTAGGTTTATATGAAGTGCCCTATGGCAAGCCATTTTACATTTATTAAACGCACTCTCCTCTCTGTTGTTCCATTTGAAGATCACTAAAATAAGATTCTTCCTGACAAAAAATCACAATCCTAGACTGAACTGTAATAATATATTTTCTAAATTACATTTTTGTAGCAGAAACTGGATTTTAGAAAGTACAAAACAAAACTATAAGAATTAAGCTTTATATATCTAGAAATGTTTACACATTTAAGTCGATGTTTTGACATTTATCTGCTTGACTGAATATGTATTGTGAAAAAGTATTTTTCCTTAGCGTGTCTGAGAGATAAAGTGTTTTGTGTGTGCCTTTTCTCTGCCTAAGTAGAGTTTTATGCTGTGAGCGAAAGACAGTTGATGTCATGCTGAGAAAACTGTTTCTCTGAAATGTTTATCTGGCTAAATTTATGTTTTCCTTATTTTGCTCAAGTATGTGAGAAAGCTTTTTTGTGCAGGCGGTGGGTTTAGTTTGATGGGAGAGAAAGAGAGAGAGAGAAAGAGAGAGAGAGAGAGAGATTGAGAAAGAGAGAAAGAGAGAAAGTGTATAAATGTATGTGCTTAGGATGGTAAGTCAGGGCTTTTATATACCCTCCGTGTCATTAAGGACGTTAAATAAATTTGAATGTTATCTCCTGTAAGAAATGCTTCCGACTCAGTTCCCTAACTTCACAGTATTTATGGTATCTGAAAAAAACATTTTTTCATAGTTAAAATAATGCAAATATTAACCAGTAATATTAGGAATATGGAGATCTAAAATTAATTTCTAGAATGTTTATTCTACATGTAGAAAATATCATTTTGTTTGAAATGGTAATTTAGACAAAGGAAAAATCTTTTCAGATTTTTTCAGATATCATGAATACATATTCAGTAAAACTATTACATATAAAAACGGCATACCATCACAGGATTATTTCTTGAATGGTAGTAGATCAATGTATGTATTTAGGTGAAATCTTCTGGCAGCAGATGAAGATGAAGTCTAAAAACTAATATATAGAACCTGTGCATCATCTTATGGGTTCCTCCTCTTATTCAGTCTTGTTTTACAAAATAAAAACTTAATGGCTGTTTGCAGCAGCGTTTCGTATGTTATCATCCCAATAAATTTGTTATAGAATAGAATGGCTTCAGATTTGACCAGTAGGCTCCATAGGTTATCATCAAATTAAGCCTAACCCTAAAGTAATTTATTTTCCTCCAAGGAATTAATTAATCTATTTATGTGTAATCTGAAAATAATTTCAGTAGTTCTTCATGTACTGTAATTATAGTTAAAAAAAAAAATAAAATGATCCACATCTCACCCATATTAAACAAACCAACACAAGTAACCTGTCAACTGAGTTCTAGAATCCTCTCCCTATAAATATTTAATTCTCTGTGAATTAATGCCGATCATACTTTAATTAGATCCTCGTCAATCAGACATTGCAATGTTTGATTTTAAAACCTAATGTGTCTAACGGACCTAGAAAATGATATATGTATATTTTTTATGCACAAAACTATGACAAAAACGTACTAAATGAGGAAATAAAAAAACCTGATTAGTTGTAAGGACAGCGGAGACAGACGACACCTGCTACTGACCAGGTTAGCTCTGGGGAGAATGTTTATATGGTGATTGAAACACAGGTTGAGGAAATTCTCTCTCTATGAAAAGGAAAAGTCAGTTTCCCTGTTTTCAGGTTTAGAAAACAAAGATTTCTGCAATCATAACCCCACCTTGGTGCAATCGATATCTTCATAATGAAGACTTATTTATCATTTTTCGACAGGATCATTCTTTAATTATTTTTGTGTGTAGCACAATTAGTTTTTGACGAATAAAACTTACCTGAATTGCAATAGGCAGCAGTTTATCATCAGCTGTTTTATAGAGCAGCACAAGTGGAGCCGCCAGGTATTGCTGCTTTCCATCGATTTTTCTTGCTTCTACTTTGTCCAACATCTTGTAGTCACACAGAAATATGTTGCCACACTGTT
>NW_015151503.1:43675-45617 GCF_000732505.1 Cyprinodon variegatus
TATATATATATATATATATATCCCCAATCATAATAAAACATACCCAAAATTGTGTTTTGGCTGTAATCCATCATCCCACCGATCTGATCAAAACCAGACCATTTATTATCACTAAAAAAAAACCAGGGTTCCTTCCATGCTTTCCATATCTTGCTATAAAATTAGAAGAAACACTGTTACCAAAATGAAAGTCACAGAGAAAAGTTTAATGATCATTAACATTTAGAATATAAGGACTAACCCCATAGCTACCGAAATTTTAAAACCGGTTGTCTTGAGGAATATGAACTGGGCGTCTAAAGGCAGGTCTGCTTTGATATGATGAGGTATTCTTTTTTCAGATATCTTCCAGCTGAAAATGTGTTAAAGTAAATAGTTTTTACCTTTGGTGTTTTGTTTGTTGTTCAGTTTATTGTTTTACAGTAAGGTAGTTTTAACAAGGTTACATATTGCTTTTCAAATACAAACTGACTGGATCAGTTGTATAGCTATTCAACCGTAATCCAAAAGTGAAAAAGATTTGTTGTCATAAATGTAATTTCTATACCAACTCTCATCACTCACCGATATGCTTCTTGCCGATTATCAAGCTCTTCCTGTCGACTGGATGAGTCGAAAGGGTCCTTTGAGGGTATAAAAGCTAAAGCAAACATAGCAAGAATTTAGAGTTAAGGTGAAAGATGCAAATTTAGGCCTTAAGTTCAGATAAACTCTCACTGTAATTGCACAAACCTTGACCCTCTCTGAAGTAGTGTTTCTCATTGTCAGCAATCCAGGTGTACAGGGGGAAGATGTAGGTTTCATTTGTGTCAGTGTCGACTGCTATTTTTGTTGGTAACCAATTGTCATTAAAATAAAACAAACGCCCCTTCTCCTTCTGAACCACTACTTGCTGCAGTTTTCCAAGAGATTCCTCTGTGGTTATGGTAACTTTTAACTCCTAAAAAAATGACAATTGAAAATATGATACAGAACAAATAACGTAAATGGTTTTAACAAAAAGATACAAATTGGGATAAAAAATGTATACTACCATTCCTAAGAAGGATTTTGCTCCAAAGAGCCATGTTGTTTTGCTTGGTCCTTTTTCCCCCACCAACGTGATGTATATATATTCCCTAGTGTAGGCCTTAAATCTTTCAGAGTTATACACAGTGACTTTATAGTTCACCATTTTTACTCTTGGCAGTAAGTCACTTCTGATGGGAGAAAGAGAGTGCATTAATAAATTTAGAATGACTACCAATAGATTAACCTGCATGTAGAAAACATTCTGTTGCATCATCATGATGCTTAAGAGAAGAACTACACATAGCAGCTAATTTAAATAATTTCTCATCTAAACTGATGACTGTAGTATGATAAACCCTTAAAAAAATTAATAAATAAAAACATGCATGTTACCTCTTCAAGAAAGTCCAGAAGGTTCCTCTGAGGATCTGAAGCAATGTTGCCTCTCTGGAACCAACCCCTTATATACACCGATGGTTGATAACAGTTCTGATCTGGAAACGTAAAAAAATTCATTGGAAACCGTTACCTCGCTTAAAATACCATGGAACGAATATACCTCTAAAACAACGCCTTTCTTGGCAACAACTAACAGGTTACTGTTATGAAATCAAGTTCCAGGGATCCCAGCAAGGAGCACATGATGACAACACAGATTTTAGGTGTAAGAGGGCTTCCGCACACGTATTATAGTAGCAGAAAGCATCACAAATGTTTAATTTTCATTACTGGAGTTTACTTTTTTGAGCTTTTTTATTTTGAGCTGAATTTGGAGCATTCTGCTACATTAAAAAGCTCTATAAGTATACTGTACCTTTTTTCTATTCTATTTTTATTCCCTGTTTTTTCTCATGTAAGATTGCATTTAAAATAAGAAGATATATATTTTTTGTGAGGTGTGTGCTCAGTTAAATGCGCCAAAACACATCCA
>NW_015151503.1:47305-50139 GCF_000732505.1 Cyprinodon variegatus
TTTCAGTTTTCTCCTCATTTATTAATAAACACAAAGCTGAACTAGAGCATGACCACAACCATGACATCTTGCGTGATTACATAACACGCTATATCACAAGTGATTGAGTGAACCATACAACGTTCCATGTCATAATAAGAGTGTCATATATTCACATTTAACAAGTATAAACACAATAATAATGGTAGAATATTAGTTTTCTAAACCTCTCATTTATTTACATTAAAAATAAATAGGCCCATAGAGGCTAATATGCACACAAATCATAACTTTTAGACCCTTAATATCATGCCCAAAGTCATTAGTCAACAAAATGAAAACTAAAAAATATTTGAATATTTTTTCAATGATATATTACTCTATATCATTTAATTAATTTTTACTTTATACCACTAGGAATAATAATGTCTATCCTCATCCCCCAAAACATCTTCCTACATCTTATTTGATTGTTTTTATTTTTCTATTGTATATACTGTGCCTAAACATCCTCTATTTTCTTGTATGTGCAATTTTTTTATTTTTTTTTTCTTCCCTGCTACTGGAAATATGATTTCCCGAAGGTAGTAATCCCAAGGGATTAATAAAGTCAAGTCTAAGTCTAAGTCTAAAGGGTAAATAATGAATGGATTGTGGCTATACAGTACATTTTTTGAAAAGGCATGAAATACAATTTGTGTGTGTGTTTTATGTGCATCAGATTGTAGTTCAAGGATCATGTTTAATTTTGCAGAGATGCCTCATAAGGAGAAGAGGTTAAGACCAAAACAAAAGGAGCTGCAAAAAAGAGAAATGCCACTGATGAGTACAAACAACTCAGACACAGAAAGACACTGACATAATTACAGAGCCACAGATCTCAACAAGTAGTCTCTTCCAAACTATGAGCAGTAATGCAGGTCAGTCACAGTGAGCCATTTTCCTCCTTCTTGAACACATACCTCTTTTTTTAATCAGCTAATATCTCTTCCATGCTCTTTTCAGAGTCTGCACTATCAGAGCAATACAGCCCACCTACAACAACACAGCAGCACAGACCCCCCCTCAACAGAAGCTGTTCGATCTACCCATGAGATAAAACACAGACTCATTTCGCCTTGCACTGTAGTCCAACAAACATTTAAGTATGTGTGTTATGGTGTGTTGTGATTGGGTTGGTAGAATTTAACCGGTTGCTCGGTGCTCCATGTGCCTCCATCTGTGCATTCTACTGTAGGGATGCATGATATATCGATTTTGGCATCAAAATGGGCTGGGGTTTTTTTGTTTTTTTTTCATATATATTAATGTTTGATATATATATATCAAAAAGGAACACGCAAACTCCATGGCCGGGAATCAAACCCAGAACCTTCTTGCTGCAAGGCGGCAGTGCTAATAAGGACCATTTATTCAGATGATAACATCTGAAGCGGCTGCAAACAGCTACTTTGTATTTACTGTGTAAAACAATACAGAATTAAACTGTACAACCCCATCTATTAGAATGTTTATAAACTTAATCTTCACCAGCTGCCATATGAGTTTACCTAAATAGATACATTGATCAACTGCCGTTTAAGAAATAAGTAAGCAGTTGGAAGCCCTGCAGCCATCTTCACTATCATACCTCAACTACTAAAAGGAGGACAGTCTGGTCTAAAAAACCTTCAAATACTGGATGAATTCTCTGTTTTAAGCTTAACAGATAGATGATGAAAAATATTTTGAAAATAATGCAGTATAATTGGTTTCGAAATAGGTAGGAGGAGCTGAAACACTCTAAAAAAATATGACAGCTCTGATTCTTAAAATCTTTTATGTCAATTAGTTTCATCAACATTTCTTTAGCCTTTCCCTCTCATTATTTCTAGGGTATGTGGGCAAACACAGACAGAAGGCCAGAACTCAGGACACAGCTGGCAAAAACAGCTGTCCAAAACAATGCAGCAGATCTTATTTCATTTTGTCATTAATTGATTACAGTAAAGCAGAAAAGTTAGTAACAACTATTTACACTCTAAATGATAGATGTTACCGAATACAAAAAATGCTAAAACCTTATATAATTTCTGAATGGATGTTATTCTCTGTAACTGCGTGCAAGATATAAATCCCGCCCCTTATCCTTTGACAGTGGAACTGTCAGTTATATGAAAACGTTTCCACAGAACATTTAATACCAGGTTTCTAGATAATTCAGTAAAACTGAAGGATGAGTGACAAACTCATTGCTCAAAAAGGAAAAGAAATGGTAAAAATTGGGGCAGCCAACAGTTTTGATCGCATGGTTGTACAGAGAAACATTTCTTTAAATAGAAAAAGCAGCAACAATTATTTTGAAAACAAACAAACAAAGCAGAGGAAAACACTTTTTTTTTTCTTTTAGAGAGGTTTTTAAAAATATGTCATGGCAAGTATATGACAGCCATGTTGGTTTATTATCATATGGAATTTTTATTTTCAGAACAGATTATGGCAGTCTGGTGTAAACATAATGTATTTTGAGGGAAGGCCACATTGGGAGTCTGCTCATAGACACTTCAGACAGGATTCAACATGTCTTAACAGATGATGTGTTACACAGTTCACCTCAGAACTAAACCGTTGGAAGCCCTGCAGCCATCTTCCCTATCATCCCTCCTCTAAAAGAGGAAAGTCTAGTCTATGAAACCTTCTAATGCTGGATGACTTATCTGTTTTAAGCTTAACAGATACACAAGAAAAAAAAATATTGAAAATAATGCAGTATAATTTGTCTTGAAACAGGTTAGAGGAACTGAAACACTTTATGGGTAAATAATATTGCAGACGTCTTATTGAATTTTATTAATATTGTACGGTGAAACACTGAT
>NW_015151503.1:52052-54580 GCF_000732505.1 Cyprinodon variegatus
TTACAGGTGATGAAGCAGACTGAAAATGTTTTGTCATCGTCTCCTTTCTATCTCCTCTTTCTTTCATCTTTTGTCCTTTTTTTCCCTTTCTTTTTTCCTTTTTCTTCTTTTTTTCTGCTCTACTTACAGAAGTCATGTTTGGTGTAAGCATCTGAGGGATTGTAAATATGTTAAGTTCTGTATGTGCTGTGAAATGCTCTGATTCAACTCTGTTTACTCTGATTGTTAAAGAAAAAAAGGGGGGTGTACAGGATACAAGTCACTCATAAGTGAGAGTGTTGACATATATGTATGACCGACTGAATGTACTCTGTTCTGTACTTACCTATTCCACACTGCAAGGGGGTGCTATTGATCTGTTTTAAGAGACGTTATACTTTTGAAGATGGTTGGAAGTGCTTTCTGCCTGTTACTAAAAATAAAATATGCCCTTGAGGCTGAACACAGAAGTTGTCCGTCTAACTTTCCTAGTGTTGCAATATTGGACTCCTGCTAACACACTGTGCCAGATATTGAAAAAAGACAGTTGTTATAAGGTATGTCATCTTAATTTTTATCTCATCTCATCTGGACTAGGATATTGGTCTTTGTAAATTATTGTATGCAGAGACTGAATGTAGGACCATATCCAATTGTTTGTCTTCTCTTTACCTGGTGCTTTTTTCTAATCCCTGTTTTAGTCCATGTTTTGGTCACAAGGTAAATAATTATTACTCAGTCTAGTTAAATAATCTCCCATTAGCATTTAGGAGTAATTAAACCAACACAAATATTGTAATTCTACAAGCTTTCAGGTTTGCCTCTCAAAGCCATAGAAGCTCCACATAGAGAAAAAGAAGCATTGAATTTTATTTTTCAAAAGATCAGCCACCCAAGAAAAGGTCAACCGCATTCAGAGAGGATGTGCAGTACAATTTATTTATCCTGAATTAAAGGAAAAACCACAGGGATGTTCTTTTATTTTTACTGATCTTATTCATTTATTTTTATTTTGGTTCATTGAATATGATTAAAAAATTAATTTCCACCACACCCTCCTAACTGAAAGATCCAGAGAAGTGCTGTCTCCTGTCATGGTGAGTTTTTATAAAATCTACAGCCTCCTAGAAGGTCTGAATTGTTTATATGTTTGGTCAAATGTAAGAAAAACTAATAACATAATGAATAAAGCTTTTAATCCTTAGCCTATTACCAAATACTAATACACAGTGTAGTTTGCATAGGTTCCGAATGGTCTGTTTCCTATATCAGTGCCAGTAATCCAGTAATAACTTATTAGTTTCCCATTGTTTAATTTACCTGAACTGCAGAAAATAATTAACAAAGTTGTGAAATTCTTTGTTTAAAGTATATCTAAGATGCAGGTATTTTAGTAGGGCCCTTTCTGCTTTACTTTAATTTTCTAAAAGTCACCGGAACATACAAAATAATGTATATTGTGTGAAAAATGTTCCACATAGCAACAGACCACTTATTGTTACTCAGTAACATTTACTGTGCTATAAAATTTCCACATTTTGCCACTTTGTTTCAGTTAAATCCTGTGAAAACCTCAAACCTTTAGCAGTATTATTTGTCTGGAAACAGGTAGGAGTTGAAACACCAAAAAAATATCACAACTGTGTTTCCTAAAATATTATGTGAATTAGTTTCAGCAACATTTCTTCAGCCTTTCCCTCTCATTATTTCTAGGGTATGTTGCCAAACACAGACAGAAGGTCAGAACTCAGGACACATCTGGCAAAAACAACTGTCCAAAGCAATGCAGCAGATGCCATAACGTTATTGAATTATTAATTGATTAAAACAGAAAAGTTAGTTACAACAATTATCACTACAAATTCTAAGTGTTACAGAATATGACAAATTTTTATAATTATTTTGCTAAAACTTTATATATTGTTTGAAAAGATGTTATTCTCATGTAACTGCTTGTAAAATATAAATCCCACCCCTTAACCGTTGACAGTGGAACTGAGGGTTAGGTGAAAACATTTCCACACAACATTTAATACCAGGTTTGTGGATAATTCAGTAAAACTGTGGGATGAATGACAAACTCATTGCGCAAAAAGAAATAGAAAAAAAGTGTCTTAGCATACAGGCAAGCTCCCAGAGTACACTGATGACCACTGGTAGTAACATCAGATGTGCATGCTACGGCCACACATCAGTATTACACCTTGGATCATAGCTACTCGATTGCTTATTGACTGAATCCTATTACAGCAGCAATTTCAAATATTTTACATCTACTGTAATACAAGTGATTTGGTCCATTCAAGTAAAAAAATTAAATAAAAATATTGTCCATGAAATGTGTTGTGGCCCAGCTTTGATGACAAAAAAAAGTGGAAATCCACAAAGGCCACAGATGCACCATGGATTAATTTTATGCAGGCAAAAGAAAATGTTCCAAGTAAACCTCTTTAGTTTTCTCAGTTTAATGTTTTTCCTCAGGCAAGCAAACAGAAAAAGACAAACATTTCCTCCATGTTTCTCTTGCGCTGGTAAAAAAAAAAAAAAAA
>NW_015151503.1:55255-58818 GCF_000732505.1 Cyprinodon variegatus
CCCTAAAGGACAACATCCAGCCATCAGCTTCCAGATTTAAGCTGATGGCTTAAGATGTCATCTTATTTAACCACCAGCTGGTTGAATAAGGTTGAATAAATTCACGAAAATCCTCAATACCTTTAAGTGAAAGTAAAAAGTATGGTAAACTAAAACCACAGCTAAAGCTATATTTCTTTTTACCAACCTGAGGTGCCCCACAATGTCCTTTGAACTGTTTACATCTGTAAAGTTTTTAATAATGACTATGCATCATGAGTAGAAGTTATTTTTCAAACATGATCCAGCAGATCTCACTATCTTTATATATAGTTGATGAAACAAGTTTGTACAGAGGCAGTCAAAGCTTTACATCCATCTCTTATTTTCAAATTTTTTCTATGTGATAAAATCCAGACGGTTCATTTAGCTGCTGGTTAAATGATAGGCGATCTAAATTATCCTAAGTGACATTCACTCAACAACTAGATGGATAAAACTTGGACACAGTATGAACCTGCTTATTATTTAAATAAAAAGAGAAAATCTTAGAGAGTTTTACTCACCAGATTTATTGCTATTCAGCTGAGATGAGTCTGGCGGTGTTGATGTTTGTTTCTGGATTCCATCTACTGGTTTCTGCTCTGCATCTATATATATATATATATAAAAAAAAGAGTTACAGCACTGTGAGCTGACCATCCCCTTTATTTAGTTTTTAAAAAATCTATGATAAACGGTTAAAATTCCAAATAATCACTTCTTTTTTTTTCTTTTTTTTTAGCTAAAATGCGTTTATCTAAAAGGTTGACTTAATAACCTTTTTTCACCAAGCTGCTTGGCTATCTCCCGTAGCCCTTTCCAGCCATGTGGAGGTGAACAATTTAGTCTCTAGTTTCATTGGACAGCTCTTTGATCTTGGCCATGTTAGTAGTTGGATTCTTACAGATTGAATGGGGTGGACAGGCGTCTTTATGCAGCTAACGACCTAAAACAGGTGCATCTAATTTAGGATAATAAATGGAGTGGAGATGGACATTTGAAGGCAGAATAACAGGTTTTTGAGGGTAAGAATTCTAGTTGTTAGACAGGGGTTTAAATACTTATTTGCAGCTGTATCATACTAATAAATTGTTAAAGAAATCATATATAGTGATTTCTGGATTTCTTTTTTATAATAAGGTGGACATGCACCTACGATGACAATTTCAGACCACTCCATGATTTCTGATTGGGAGAATGTGCAAAATAGCAGGATGTTTAAATACTTATTTACCTCACTGTAAATCATCATCATCATCATCATCATCATCATCATCAGCTCACAGAGGAGACATGTTAAAACTCAGAGCTTTAGCTGGTATTGATGTCTGAGTTTGATTTTTGGCAGAACTATCAACTTGCAGCTGAAATAAAGTAAAAAAATAAAATAAAATAAAAAATTTAAAAAACCTAAGAATGTTTTACTCACCAGATTCATTATTGTTCAGTTGGGGTGAGTCCTAAGGTTCCGATGTTTCATTCTGGTTCCAGTCTATAGAAATTAGTTACAACATTGTGACCTGAACACCCTCCTATATTTAGAAAAAGAAACAGTTAAATTTTTCAAACCATCAGTTTTCTTTTAGCTAAACCATTATTATCTATAAGGGTTATTAAGAAATGCTACAACTGTGTAAATCCATATTTAGCCCTAAAACTAGAGCCAACTCATGTATGATGTAAAGATGATCCACAAACTAATTTATAATAGATTTAAATACATGAGTTTTAGTTGATTCATTTTTGCAGTGAAATGTATTTTATGTAATCTGAAGATTAAATATAAAAGATGCTGCATTATTGCAATTTATCTCAAGATTTTAAATCACCTTTTGTTGCTATTATTTATCTTATTTGGTCCTGCTAACTCTGAGAAAAAAGGACAGATTTTGACTCTAAGGGACTTCCTGCTAGAATGCTCAAATAAGGGATGACTCCAGGCTGTTGGACATTACTTTGTGTGAAATAGTAAAATTAAGTCTCCATCATTATTCTCACTGCTGGTTGTTGTCTCTTTCATTTAATTCTTCTTGAGTTTTCCATTTGACCCTGAATTGTTTATTGCTGTAAAATAATAAAAGTTAGGTTTATTATAACAACCTTTGCTCTTAAATCTTTCTGTTGTTGTAACATCTGCAGACAAAAATTTTGTTTTTTTGTGTGTCATTTGGAGCCGTTCTGAAGATATTCGTTTAGGTTATATCCAAGTAACGTCTTCCTATGGGCAAAGACTTGAAGGCCCAAACTAAACTGTTCATAATTTATTCTTTATGCTACGCCAGCATTCAAAACATGTAGGCGAATCACTGTACCCCAGACATCAGCGGTTATATTTCTTATATTTACATTGTTAAAAACAAAGCGAAGTGTGTATGACATCATCCGCGCGCCGGACTGGAGTTGTGACAGGCAGCCCGGGCCACAGGCGGCTACGCTTGTTGGATTCAGGAAAAAAAACTTTGCAAATAAATAGAAATTGAGCCTGCACAGGGAAGAGGTTCAAGCAGCTTCTGCAAGAGCGGAAGGAAAAGCCCAACCCAACCTCAAGCTTTTCTTCCTCCGAATCCCCTCCTGCAGCCGTCTTTTATTAACAGAGCATAGCACATGATTACAAAACAGTATTTGTTCTGACACAACAATTGATCAGTTCATACAGACAAGATGCTCCATCAGAATGACAAGGCAAGATGGTCTCCTGACTGCATCATAAGACACAGTGCAGCAGGCAGGGTGGTCTCCTGACTGCAAAAATGTTTCATAAGCACACAATTTTATAATCATCATTGATTAAACCTGACAATGCTCTACCCCTTCTATTCATTCGGCTAGCTAATCTGAATCGTTCAATTCCATTTCGAGAGCGAGATCATTTGTGGTCATTTGTGGGGTGCTGCTGACCTTGACTCGGGACATCGTATGTCGGTGGGCAGAGTACTTCGAAGACCTCCTTAATCCCACCAACACGTCTTCCATTAAGGAAGCAGAGCCTGGGGGCTCCTGGTCGGGTTCTCCTATCTCCGATGTTGAGGTCACTGAGGTGGTTAAAAAAGCTCCTCGGTGGTAAAGGCCGCAGGTGGATGAGATTCGTCCTGAATACCTTAAGGCTCTGGATGTTGCAAGGACGTGTTGATTAACAAGACTGCAACATTGCATGGACATTAGTGGCAGCTCCCCTGGATTGGCAGACTGGGGTGGTGGTCCCTCTATTTAAAAAAGGGGACCAGAGGGTGTGTTCCAACTACAGAGGAATCACACTCTTAAGTCTCCCCGATAAGAGTTCTAGAAAGGAGGTGCTGAAGCAGTTTATTGCCTTATATAGTATGGTCTTATACTTACTTACCAACAAATCTTAAGGTTGTGAGGGACCAAACTTAAATAAGGACAAAAGGTGTTCAAAATTTGAAAAAAGTGCTTCCATTTAATTGTGTAAAAATGGTAACAAAGCAATACAAAATAACTTAAATACAAAATAACATGAATCTGGGCCCAACTTAACTGAGGTCAACTGAGGATCCAACTCAAACAAAAAACTGACCTGCAAA
>NW_015151503.1:59809-66256 GCF_000732505.1 Cyprinodon variegatus
AACAAAATGAGGGAGGCACAACATAACAAAAGAACCAATAAATACAAAATTACCCATTCTATGAAACAAACAAGGCAAAACTAACTTTTACTTAGAAGAAACAATAAGTGAATATTTAAGTGACAAACTAATTGAAAATATCTTGAAACAAGTCTCCCCCGTCAGTCTTTCAAAAATGGTATGCTCCAGGTTTCCTTCTCCAGCTGGTTGCATCAGCAGCACCTCAAACAAAAGAACAAGTGTAAATAAACCATTCAGACAGACATTAACTAAAGTGTGCACCCATTAGAAAATGCCTGTCTAAAATAACCAACTTAAACATAAATTGTAATATAATATAAAGCAAGAAAAGAAAATACTAACATGATGTGGTGGTGGGAGGACCATCCACCACAAAGGTCAAGTATGAGTCTTGGTAACAACAAGGTCTCTAAGGGCTGATTCGAACGCAATTAGATGATGTATGATGAAGTTTGGCGTAAACAGAGAACGTCTGTATAAACATTCTTTTAGTTATAAAGCAACCTATGGTGCTGACCAGCACACGTGAATTCCAGTAAGATGTCGTCACAATATTTCGATGTGCATGTGCATCCACACAGTGCGATATTGAGACTATAAGACATCCTGAAATGGGATGAGGGTCGAGAACGAGCTGATATTTTCTGATGAGATGTAAAAGCGCTGTGAAACATGTACTGAGGACAGCATGTCAATTGGATCTGTAGAATAAAACGCTTCTTTTGCCGTCCTGTGGGGCAATCAGATAATCGACTGAAGGTGTCTTGACTTTTGATATTCTACCATTTGAAGATGCCACAGAGGGTTCGTCGGATAGTCAAATCTCGAATTCAGAGGGAGCAGCGTGGTTTGGTAGTGGATCAATGTATCCATTTAGGTAAAACCACCTGGCAGCAGGTGAAAATAAGGTCTAAAAACGTTGTTCTAATGCATAGGACCTGTGCACCATCACTTGGGGTTCCTCCTTAGTTTGATTCTTTCCTCCATTACACAGTAAATACTAAGCGTCTGTTTGCCGCTGCTTTGGATATTATCATCCCAATAAATTGCAGTTACTAGTGGTTATGAGTCCCATAGATTAGCTTGAGATTGTGGCTTCTACCTATCAGTAGGCTCCGTAGGTTATTACCATGTAAATCCTAATCCTAACCCTAAGCTAATTCCCTTTTCCCCCATCGAATTTAATTAATCTATTTATGTGTCTCGCCCATAGACACACTGGAGATAGACACCAGCACCCAAATCTGTGCAATCTGAAAAGCGTTTCATTAGTTCTTTATGTAGGCTATTGTAAAAATTAATAAATTAATAAAATGATTCACATGTCGCTTATATTACAGTAAACAAACTAAAATAAATAAATCTCATATCTTGTCAACTCAATAGTACAATCCTCTCCCCATAAATATTAAATTATTTTTTAATTAATGCCCATCGTTATTTAATGAGATCCTCATCAAATGGACATGTTATGTTTTTTTTTTAAATCTAATGTGTCTAGTGACATTAGACTAATAAACCTCACTAAATGTTTATTTACCAAACTAAATATTTAATTTGCAAACTAGATATTCAGTTTGTAGACCAATATTTATTTAAAGAACTAAATGTTTTACTTGCAAACTAAATATTAAGTTTGGATCTAAATACTCACTTAACTAAATATTTTATTTTCAAACTAAATATTTAGCTCTAAACTAAATATTTATTTAACAAACTGAATATTTAATTTGCAAACTTAACATTTATTTAACAAAGTAAGATATTTTTTTTTCTAATGAATGAATGACATTGAAAAAATGACTTGGAAAAATATAAACCCCTTATTTTTCTCTTAAAACATGCTAAATAACCATAAACATTGATCCTAATCTTTGACTGCTTAACTTTACAAACGGTGCCCCATAGTTTAGAGGATGTCTAGAGTTTAGAGAGTGTATGAAGTTTAGAGAGTGTCTGGAGATAGTGGAGAGGATAGTTATGGAGCCAGCTAGAAAGAGGAGGATGTCACCTATGTGAAATCTAACCAAGTGTGATGGCGGCCAGAAAATCAGGAAATATGACTGCAGATGGCACTTTGAAGTCCAGCGCTACCTTTCAGAGGCCAACATAAGCCGCGTGGAAAATCCCAGTGTTGGGATATTAAGTTTAATGGTTTGATGTTCTATTCAATTCCCAGCCAGATGGGAATTTATGTTTCTAATGCTTTAAGATATTTATTTTCCCTCCCCGGTAGGGATGGTAAAATATCTTATTTAATCAGACATTATTTCGGCTGATATACTGTTTATGAACACATGACCTATTAACTGTATGTTAGAACATTAAATGAAAGAGGGATTCGAGCACTAATCATTGTCAAACAGTTAATTCTGCACATACTGTACATGGAATAAATACACCACAACTTCTGTTCAAAATATAAGAGTTTATTAATAAAAATCATTCAGCTTTAAGTCAAACATATTTCAGTTTAACACTCTCAACTAAGACTAGTGAAACTCAACTAAACTAAACTACTATGAACAAGGAGGAATGGAAAACATGGTTGAAAACCATATTACAGTTTAAGATGGAAATTGTGTTTAAAACCAAAGATTATTTGGAAGAATTTGGAATATGATCAAATTAGCTTTTCACTAATTTAAAGAAATTGGAATTTTTTCAAACCAATTCACAATGCAAATCCATGAGGTGAACAAAACATTATATGGCCAAATAATGTTTATTAAATGATCTGGTTAATAAAAAAAAAAAAAAGAACCTTTATGAAATGATCGACATCATCAAAAGACATATTGTTTGTTCTGTCCCTAATTATGCCAGACCTGCAAACCTTTTTTGTCCATGTCCACTCGGGAGGTTGAGTTTCCATCCAGCTGGAGTTTAGCAAGCAGGCTAACAGCGAGGCAAGTCCTCTCTGTCTCAGGCTCACAGCAGGGGTCCTCTATGACTTAGTGGCTCATTAAGGCAGGCTTCCTTGTCCAGTCTGGCTCCATAAGTTCTGAAACTCAAGACAAATGTGTTGCAAAAGGTCTGTTTTGCAGCAGTTTGGTTCTGAAAGGTTTTGACTTATCTTTGATGATTCTGGAGATCTGGGTCTTTTTCTTGCTCCATTCTTGCAGGAGATCCTACCGAAGCAGACCCCAGCTTCATGGGCNCCTAGAGGTTCCCATGTGGATTTTCCCCTGTTGTTCCCTGCGGTGAGCTGGAAGCTCAGCCTGAAAAAATCCTTCGTGTTTTCCCCTGTTGTTCTCTGCAGTGAGCTGGAAGCTAAAACCCAGGACTGCCAGGCTAAGCCTAAGCTAGATGCTTAGCCTCACATGAACTCAGCTACCAGCCATCTTCCGTTCCCTGCACAGACCCCAGTGAACCAAGTACCCTGCCTGAACTGTTCCAGTTAATTATCCATGTGCTTGTGTCATTTAATAAACTCTTTGGACTTGTACCAGTGTCTCTGTGTGTTTTCTGCATCTTGGGCTTTACTCTCAGAAACCCAATCATGACAGAACCTTTATGAAATTATCAACATCATCAAAAGACATATTGTATGTTCTGTCCCTAATTATGCCAGACCTGCAAACCATTTTTGTCCATGTCCATTCGGGAGGTTGAGTTTCCATCCAGCTGTAGTTTAGCAAGCAGGCTAACAGCGAGGCAGGTCCTCTCTGTCTCAGGCTCACAGCAGGGGTCCTCTATGACTCAGTGGCTCATTAAGGCAGGCTTCCTCGTCCAGTCTGGCTCCATAAGTTCTGAAACTCAAGACAAATGCGTTGCAAAAGGTCTGTTTTGCAGCAGTTTGGTTCTGAAAGGTTTTGACTTATCTTTGATGATTCTGGAGATCTGGGTCTTTTTCTTGCTCCATTCTTGCAGGAGATCCTACCGAAGCAGACCCCAGCTTCATGGGCAAGGAAGACGAGGCAAAGAGAAAGAATCTGGTTTGTGCTCTGTGGTTTATTCTGTTCTCACGCAGAGGGGGCTCGGAAGTCACACCTCTGAAAAAGGGGGGTTGGAGAGATCTTATAGCTGGTTATTCCCCAAACCTTTATTTCCTTCTCTGGTCATCATGTCAAGACGAAATATGGACACTGGTTCCCAATGTCCAAAAACCATGATCATAGCATATGGCACAACACCAGCATCTTTAGTGCCTTGTGAACAAGTGTTTTCAAAGGCCGGTGAGGTTTTGTCAAAAAAAAAAAAAAAAGGAATCGATTGAAGCCAAAAACTGTTGATAAAATTATTATTTCTGAATAAAAATAACACCTTTCATTTTACTCATCATTGCCCAAGTTGCACAAGCACTTTCACTGTCTGTTTGACAGTGATTGGAGTAACGGCATTTAAAGTAACAACTTTACTAATGGCATTACCTTTTTTAGTAATGAGTAATCTAACTAATTACTTTGACTGTAACTATAATGCAGTTACCATTGCCAACACCCCGTTACTGCACATTACTCAGGTCACACAATTAACATTTTTTTCATGAGAGGACTCGTGCGTGCCTTGTCATGAGAGACGGGAGGATGAGAATGGCTGATGTATAGTGAGATTACGTCTGTCGTTTGGGTAGGTGGGTGTTTCTGCTGGCGGGTGTTAACGTACAGCACACACAGAGAGTTGGAGGGTGAGGAGGACTCCAGCAGCAAAACAGCGTTTTCCAGATGGAAATACCGGTGTTTCATCGAGCTGCGTTTCCCCATCAGATACGGTTTCCCCGGCATCTCTGCACAGCGCAGGCGGCACGATTCACCGCGCAAGTAACGGCAAACATGCATGCTCGCTAAAGGCACGTAACAGCTGCCCTGTCCTCGTGATAGGTTCAAAAATGTAGGTTCGTAAAAAAAGAACTGAGTCCACACAGAAAAGTGTTTTTTTTAGCAGCTTCTGCAGAGGGAGACAGCTACACCCAACTCTCTAACGGACTTCCTCTGCAGAGCCCTTTTTATTAGCAATTCATAACACATGAAGTGTGTTCCAAAACAGAGTGTTCTTCTGACAAGGCAATTGATGAAGTCACAGGACAGAATGCTCCTCTGATTGAATCACAGAACAGTGTGCTCTTCTGATAACTGTGATTTAGCCTTTGCACAAACATCATTAATTTTCCACCACCGTTGCATGACAGTTTGCAGTAAACAAGTGAAGCATCTCATTTCCTCAATGTTTTATATGCACACATATTAACTGTATAATCATCATTGAATAAACCTTACAGCTCGCACCACAGGGGAACTACAAAGAGTGTGAGCGATCAAATGTTAGCCTATATGGAGAAAGGGAAAAATCTGGATAGATGGATAGATAGATGGATTTTGCAGTATCCATAACAACCAAAATACACAGGATTTCAGAATTAGACATCCCCAGTTATTAATTTCATACACTCACCAGATCTAAAAAACTTCACACCCATGAGTAGAGGTAATGCAGCCTGATGATATTAATACCAATTCAACTGGCTTTTGAAAAACACGGCAAGAAGGTGGGGGCCGGGTGGTGAGGGTTACGGGGGCGAAAACGCAAAAGTAATGCAATAGTTACTTTTACTAGTAACTAGTTACTTTTATTGTGGAGTAACTCAGTTAGTAACTCAGTTACTTTTTGGGAGAAGTATCTAGTAACTAATTACTTTTTCAAAGTAACGTGCCCAACACTGCTGTTTGAGCTTATGTCACTAAAATGACAGTGTACATTTAAAGATCGTTCTTTTCTAAGAAATTTCACACACCCAAAACCTTACAAGGGACTTTTTTATACACACTAATCATGAACAATTTTAAAGGAACTTAACTAGGAAAAAAAACACAAATAATTGCAAGCATCACATATTATATTACTAACTGAATTTATGAACTCCACCAGTAGGTGGTGACATGTGCAGATGAGGCCTCATGAATTATGGAGATCGTAGAAGCAAATGGTTGAAATGCCTCATGAGGCTTCCTCACCATTACTAGTTGTGACCAACGAAGCAAAAAGCAGTGATCATCTGTCCGAACAGTCAGGTAACTGAGTTTGCAAAAAAGTTGACTATAATGTCCCTGCTCTATATAATGATTGTACTCTTAAAGTGTTACTTTAACACTGCAACATTTACTCTGAATATATTTACAGTAAAGGATCAGATAAAAACATTTTCTCCTGATTTCTTTTCTTTTGCAAATCTGTATCTAAATTTGGTTGAAAGGGGGTTCAAACATCAGTTTTTTAAATAGTAACACTATTTCCAATTTTTTCCGGATCCAGGTATTCGTATCGGACAACCAGCTTCTCGTTTCTTTTCTTGATTTCATCACTCAGCTGCATCAGCTCATTTTGGAACGCCTGTATCAGCCTGCGGGGCTCCTCCTCAGTGAAATGCTCCTCTGGGTAATTGCCTAAAGGGACCTGAGGAAATAAAAAAACATGCTATAATATTTT
>NW_015151503.1:68831-72241 GCF_000732505.1 Cyprinodon variegatus
AAAAAAAAAAAAAAAAAAAAAAACGTCTTTCACATGGTTGATAATCCAAGTTTAAAACATAACCAATTGTACCTGTGTAGGCTGTTCCACAGTTTCAGTCCGTCATCTCTGTAGTAGAAATTGGGAATATTTTCCATCCCACGATCTGCAATGTCATCAGGTATGCAGAGGGATCTGTACGTCATTGAGGACAAGGAGTCCCCCAGGATTTTAAACATACCCTCTCCACCCGAAGATGCCACCTAATGAAAAATGTATTACAAGTTAAAATATTTTCATTTGTAAAACACAAACGTCGTTACCGACCAAAACAATGTTTTCTCACCGTTGTCAAGACACCATTCTCAGATATTAGGACCTTTCGAGCCAGGACATTAATATGCAGAGTGTAGCGAGTGTGGGGTATGAGAAGCTGAGGACAGAGTAAAAAAATCATTAACCCTCATGCTTTTTGGTTTTTCTTGTGCCAAACACAAACAATGGCTAATTCAGAAAATGTGTATGAAGTTGGACATTCAATTAAACTAAGGAAAAATGGCCCTCTCTCAATATGCATACTTGAGCATTGTCATGTGCTCATGACACATCATAAGCCCCAACTGACAAGAACACAAGATCCAGAACGCGCAAAATTCCTGGTATATTGTTCCCGCTCCTCAAGAGCCCAGAGTATTAAGTTAAAAGTCACTTTTCTGTTGCTGTTGTTCTACAAAAAGTTTTCAGATCATTTGAGGCAAGAACCTTATAATTATAATCTTTGATAAATGAGGATGTGTCAATAAAATGTCCAAATACTTTGTTACCGTATTATGTAGAAATGTTAGCTATCTATACTTTACTGGAGTAATTATTTTTTTGATGTTTTACTTCTACTTCCTAAAATTTTTTGCAACTATATCTCCTTACGTTTTAAAAGTAGATTTGCTAGTTTTGTTCCATTTGGACTCATTCACAATATGGCCTGTTGTTATTTTAAAAAATGTAATCCATGAAAATAATTTGTATTATCCAGACAATTAATTTCTTTGTTATTTGACTCGGTACTGCACCAACTTTTTCTTCGCTTAGTACCAAAATAAATACTTTTTTAAGATGTTGCAAAGTCATGTTAAACACTGATATAAAATAAAAAAAACTAAGTCTAAGGAAATTATCAATTATCCAGAATTGTAGAAAATCTTGAAAAAAGTAGATTTTTTTGGTGTTTCATTTTGCAAAACATTCATTTTTAATTTGTGTTCATCTGACAGCTTTACATAAATTTGACTGTCATCTGCATAGCAATGCTAAAAAAATCATTTTTTGCTCCTATGCTTTTTAAGTATGGATCCAAGCAGGAGCAAATAGAGAGGGAACAGGAAAGCACCCAGAAGCGAGCCTTGGGGCACCCCACATGAGAGAATACCAGAGGAAGAAATAGAGTAAACCAAGTATGACCTGAACCATTCCAGAGCTATACCTCTGATGTAGTGAAGTTACAATTTATTATTATGATGATTTATTATTATTATTATTATTATTATTATTATTATTATTATTATTATTATTATTGTTACTATTATTATTATTATCGTTATCATTATTATCATTATCATTATCATTATCATTATTATTAATATTATTATTATTATTATATAGAGACTGTTAAAAACAGGAAATTGAGAAACAGCAAATCTAAACTTTATGCTAAGAAGCCTGCAGTCCTGCAGGTTCACTTACCTTGTACAGCGGATGAACCATAGGTAGGTTGCGCAGCGTGGACACTGCAAAGACCTCAGCCAGCAGGTGAGTGCGCAGCAGGTGAAAGTTGAGCTCATGCAAATTAAATTCTGCACTTCTCACAAAAGTTTTTGCCAACAACCAGTCATGCGAAGAATCAGTAGGAAGGAAGATTGGGTTGTCTGGTCCTGGCTCCTGCTTCAGCTATAAAATAATAAGGCAGTGTAAGGGTTAATTCACGCTTTGGAATTAAATTCGTTAGTGATTATTGCACACAAAAAAGCCTTGGAAGTTTAAATAATTATTCATTGTATTTCTATGTTATGGTGTCTTGGACTGTTTTGGTTTTAAATTGAAGAGTTGATATTTAGTCACTTTAACTTGTTTAAATTGCATTGGCATTTGCCCTCCTTTATTTAAGATATATATAATATTTTAGAAGCTTTTCTTCCTGTTACAGTAAACGATCAGTAAAGAATAATAGAATGGTTGGGGTCCATTTGACGAAGCAGGTTTAATAAACTCAGATCCAAATCTTCAACTCTAAATTAATCTAGCCTAACGTCGGGAACTCTGAGTTGTCAGTTTCACAACAGCTGCTATGAATTAGTTCAATCAACTCTAAGTAGGTCCACTCTGAGGTAAGCGCATGCACAACAAGCATGAAAAGCCATTATCAGTGGAGTACTAATTCGGACACAGAGAAACAGCACTACAGCTGCAAAATAGGGGAAGATGGAGGAGAAGATATTTGCTTGAGTTAATGCGTAGGTTTACATGTAGTGCAATATGGCAGGCCGTTTTGTTTATTAAAAGCACTCTCCTCTCTTTTGTTCCATTTGTAGATCACTATAATAAAATTCTTCCTGATATAAAATCACAATCCTAGACTGAACTGTAATAATATGTTTTCTAAATTACTTTTTTGTAGCAGAAACTGAATTTTAGAAAGTACAAAACAAAACTATAAGAATTAAGCTTTATATATCCAGAAATGTTTACACGTTTTAAGTGGACATTTTGACATTTATCAGCTTGACTGAATATGTATTTATGGTATCTGAAAAGAAAAAATGTCATAGTTAAAATAATGCAAATCCTGACCAGTAATATTAGGAATATGGAGATCTGAAATTCATTTCTAGACATCCAGAATGTTTATTCTACATGTGGGAAATTTCATTTTGTTTGAAATGTTAATTTAGACAAAAAAAAAAAATGTTTTTTCAGATATCAGGAATACATAATCAGTAAACCTATTACATATCAAAATGGCATACAATCACAGTATTATTTCTTGAATGGTAGTAGATCAATTTATCTATTTAGGTGAAATCTTCTGGCAGCAGATGAAGATGAAGTCTAAAAACTAATATATAGAACCTGTGCATCATCTTATGGGTTCCTCCTCTTATTGATTCAGTCTTGTTTTACAAAATAAATACTAAATGGCTGTTTGCAGCAGCGCTTTGTATGTTATCATCCCAATAAATTTGTTATTGGGATGATAATGGTTTGTTATTAGCAACTATCAGGCCCATAGAATGGCTTCAGATTTTACCAGTAGGCTTCAAAGGTTATCATCAAATTAATCCTAACCCTAAAGTAATTCATTTTCCTCTGAGGAATTAATGAATCTATTTATGAGTAATCTGAAAATAGTTGCAGTAGTTCTTCATGTACTGTGAATA